>NW_010336424.1:0-1622 GCF_000700745.2 Antrostomus carolinensis
ATCCAAACCATTCTATGATTCTATAATAAGTCAAAGATTTTCCCAAAATGAGAAAGGATGGAACCGCACAACCTCTCCCAGATGAATGGAGCAGCATGAAATGTTATGGTCCCTCATTGTGTACTCCTCCTCTCTTTGCAGATACCTTGGAGTGGATGCTCAAGTGTTGCTCATCAAAATTGCTCGACTTTCAGAAGGATTGGCCAGTCATCTGCTGCTCTCATGATGCAGCTATTTTCAGTTGCAAAGCTTTGCTGAGTGCCATTGTTTGATGGGCTCCATCGAACATTGTAGATCATATATTTTTTGTCTTCAGATCATGGCAACCATGGGTGCCACGATCTTTGGAGCATTTATAAAATAAAAAAAGTAGACAAGTTGGTAAATCAACTTACCTGCATAATTACAGCAATTAACATAACAATGAGCCCCGGTTAACATGGGGGGGGTTTTTAAGGGAATCAGATTGGTTTTAAAAATAAAATGCTACATCTCAATAAAAGATTACAAGGCAAACTGTGATTTAAAGGGAGGGAGGAAATTTAATACTGGTGAGCTAGGTATGCATTAAAAAATCCCCCTGCCTGATGGCTTCTCAGAGATCCCTTTTATCATATAACCTAAGGACTACGTGCTGAATACAGATAAAAAGGAAAATACATCCAAAATATCAACAAAACAACTGAAAATGCTAACCAAAAGAGTCCTTCAAACTGGGTTTTCACAACTGAGAACAAACAACAACAAAAAATATTTCAGATGGTCTCAATTAATTCACTTCAGGGGAAGACAGTTGAGTTTTGAGGGGTTTTTAAAAGGAAGGTAAAGAAATGCATATATAATATTATTCTGCCTTTTGGGGGAGGCAGAAGGGTAAAGATCTTGTAGTAGCCAGCTGTGTATTAAAGAGAAATGAGAAGCAATCAAACTATGAAAATGGCCCTAGGTAGCGTGCTTTTATTTATATATATTTATTTATTTATTTATTTTCTGTAATACATCTAACAATGTCTAAATGAAACAGTCTTTAAAAACTAAAGATATTAATTTTTAATGAAAAAAAAAAATCACCGGCACCAGAAGATTTCTGCCATCTGGCTAACACTCAGAATTTTAACGGAGATCCTAATTAGGTTTCATTACTTGAAAGAAGGCACAAGGTAAGGTTTCTTTTATCTCAGAAATCACGACTCCTGCCAAGCGTGTGAAGGAAGTAAGAGTTCAAGGGAGCTGAGAAACTTTCGCAGCCGATATGTGAAATTCACACCCTTGTTAAGGCAATATCTTACTGCTTCTCAGGTGTTCAAAAAAAATATAGTTACAGAAAGGAATAGGCTCAGGATAAAAATCCGGATGGGGGATGCATGGGAGGACTTTGATTTTTTTTTTTTTTAATTTTTCTAGAATCTTCAAGTCTGCATCAGAGAAAAAAATCTGTACTTAGTGTATTATATTTCTTTCAAAAACAATGCAGTCTATAGCCTTTGTGTCTTTCACAGAAGAAAAGGCTGTAATTTAATTCCCAAGAATTCAATTGCCATAGCCACAGCGAGTTGAAATCGTTCCAGCAACCAGAGCTAATCCTGTAAAAAACATTTAATATCAAAACAGCAGCTCTTCCG
>NW_010336424.1:1636-4849 GCF_000700745.2 Antrostomus carolinensis
TCTTCCGAGACCGACCGGGAGGAAATCAGTGCAGAGAGGGGAACTGGCCATTACTCTACGTGCATTTTGTTGCAATAGCTATTGTAGGCTTTGTGGTTTTAATTCTTGTATCAATGCTAGCATAAATTAATCAAATCTGGAGGTTTTAGAAAGCAAAATATATTCTGCATGTAACATATCCAAAGACAGGAATGGTTGGATGGAGATCAGAAAATTCACAGTTCACCTGGCTACCCAAAGGCTCAGTTAGATCAAGTCTAGACACCTTTTTGTGCATTTTCTTCACAAAACGGATCTGAAACCTCTTTGTAGTCACTAGTCTTTAGCTAAAAATACCACAACCATCCTTTGGGATTTTCCTGAAATTGTTGTGGTAAGGAAATGAAAGGGCAAATAATATTTATTCAAAATTTTTTTTTAAAAAGTAGGTTATTCTGAAATCCAGAAATCTTCTTTGTACTGGAAACTGTCATAATTGTACATGTGAGAGATGGGGGAGAGTGTTGTCGGCTTTCGCCATAATACTTCTTTCTTTTGCTGACATATGGGGAATTTGATGAAGAGGCCTGAAATGACCAATCCTGGGGAAACAAAGGATGGAAGCGGAGAAACTGTGGAGATATGGGGGGAACAAAGGGGGGAAGTTGAGGAACTGTGGAGATATGACCACTGTACCCACCATCTGGAGAGAACCAAACCCGCGGTCTGGAGGTCGGATAACCCCTTCATCAGGGGTGAAGAGGTCCTCTGAAGAAGACTGTGGGCCTTCCTCCCAAGGACCTTTCCCACGGCCACCAAACAGTAGTGCACATGCACGAAAAGATAAGATTTTATCTTAATAAGTCCCCCCAAATAATTAGGATAACCCTGCCCCTTTTTAAAAATTAATTATAATAACCCAACCTTAAAATGAATATGTATGTGACTGACACAATCCTAAATGTATATAAAGGGATAATGTCTCTTTCCCAGGGTGCCTCTGACTTGGGTCAAGCACCCAGCGCTGGGCTTTTGCTTTATTGACTTTGTCCTCACAAATAAAACTAAACCTACCTTGATTACAAGGCCTGGGTGTTTATTACAGTACACACAGAGTTACAGTCAAGGTCTTTAAATTTGGTTGCTCCTATTTCACTTGTATACAGATTTCTTAATTCCTCCATTCTTCCAATCCATGAGATTATGTCAGTCTCTCTGCTCTCCTTATAGAGCAACGGTTCCAGCACTAGCAGTTGAATTTGTAACAATGACATGATATGAAAGATAGAAAAACATCGATCAGATGGCCAAAAAAAAAGAGAAGAAAAAGAAGAGAAGAAAAATAAGAGAAGCAAAAATCTTTAAAAAAAAAACCAACCCAAAAGTTATATTTTAAGACCTGTGAGGCAGACCTGGCTCATAGGTTTTTAATGCTTCATGTGCTCAGCACTAAGTGCTTCCACACAAAAGACAAAATAAGAATCTCCCTCCAGATGAAAATGTCAGTGATTTTTTTTTTTGTCTTTAGAAATCATAAAAGAACAATGAATCATTTCCAAAGGAAGTATTTCTGGGTAGAAAAAAACAGAGAAAGATTCAGACTACTCTATTGGTCTTCATGAATGCAGGATTTCATAAATTCCTTCATGAAGTCCTTTATAGACTTTTCCAAAAAACTAATAGTTTCCACATAACAGGTCACTTGATTTGGCAATGAAGGGATTCATTTTGCTATACAAATTTTATTTAGCTGCCTTATCATCCCTGTCCTGTATTATCCAGCAAAACTAAATCCTCCTTGGTATAAGGCAGCTGTTCTCGGGACCTCTTTAGTGCTATGCTGAGTTCTTCAGGAGAAGAGCTGGACCAAGAGTTACCCATGTTGGACATGGATAGATATCTCATGCTTTTATAGACAGGTTGTGGAATCTCCATCCTTGGAAATACTCAGAAGGCAAATGGACAAGCTCTGAACAAGCTAGAGTGACTTCAAAATTAGCTATGCTCCAAGAGAGGGAAGGAGCAGATAACCTCAGGAGTCCTTTTCCCACCTAAAGAGTTGGAATGAATAATATGGAAACAGAAACAGAATCAGAAATAATAGAAATAGAAATAGAAATAGAATTACTGCTAGAACGAAAAATAAATAAAATAATTTATTAACTAAATGGTAAGCTTAAATGTAAAATGTAAATCATTGAATAAAGTGAAATCCTATTATTCAGAAAAAGAGGCTACAAAATTATGTGCTCTTTAAAGTAAAAAATTGAGTTTGACTACATGAAGCAACTCCATTTTTCATGTAGGCCACAAATCATATTCTTAAGTGCCAATGAATGTTGAAGACAAATTAGACTCCCACTCACAGTAAAACTTGCTTCCTGTTCTTCTACAAAGCAACAGACATTGGTTTTAAAAAGCTTTATTTTAAACGTGTATTTAAAGCAAATTTACCTAGAAATTTGCAAAGAATGTTGTGGTAGTTTAACTTGGCTGGCAGCCAAACAAGACACAGCCACTTGCAAACCTCCCCTCTTCCACCCAGGAAATAGTGGAGAGAATTGGAGGGGTAAAGGTGAGGAGACTTGTAGGTTGAGATAAGAACAATTTAATAATTAGAGCAAAATAAAATTGAAATAGGAATGATAATAATCACACAATCACAGAATGTTGGGATTGGAAAGAACGAAAAATCCTCCAGTCCAACCCCCTGCCAGAGCAGGAACCTAAATGAGATCACACAGGAAGGCGTCCGGGCGGGTCTTGAATGTCTCCAGAGAAGGAGACTCCACCCCCTCCCTGGGCAGCCTGTCCCAGGGCTCTGGCACCCTCACTGGAAAGAAGTTTCTTCTCAAGTTGAAGCAGAACCTCCTGTGTTCCAGCTCACACCCATTGCCCCTTGTCCTACCATTGGGCATCACTGAGAAGAGCCTGGCTCCATCCTCCTGACATTCACCCTTTACATATTTAAAAACATTAATGAGGTCTCCCCTCAGTCTCCTCTTCTCCAAGCTAATTTTTTATAATGATAACAAATAAGTGATGCACAGTAGGATTGTTCACCACCCACCAATAGAGATCCTGGAGGAGCAAGAAGGAACCTCGAATCCAAAACCACAATCCTGGAAGAGTGAGAGCCCAAGCCATCCCCGAGAGAATCCCCCCGATCTCCGGTCAGTTCTGGTTCATGTCCTGCCCATGCCGGGACAGGAGATGGAATATCTCATTGGCAGA
>NW_010336424.1:5072-12218 GCF_000700745.2 Antrostomus carolinensis
TTGTTTGTTTGGGTTTTTTTTTTTTTAGTCACACTATTGGATTTTAAAAGCCAAGGCCTGAGATGAGAGGACTTTTAAGGATGTAAAATCAGGACACGGTGTGAAAGCCTTTTAACACCTGTGTGGCGATGGGACACAGCTGTGTGATGTCTCACCCTGAAGGACACTGCCACTTGTACCCACGAGAGCCTTCAAGCACTAGCACCGCGCAAACTGCCAACCCCGAGGAGCTCTGAGGAAGACAACTGACTGCACAGATAATGTTTGCTAGATTGAGTTTACAACCTCTTACTGCTCGGATAGCTCCCCCACCCCACCCCAAACCCCATCGCCTCATTTAACTAAAGGTCACTATGTTTACAAATATTTGTTGGCTAACGTGATTAACACGCTTCCATTAAGCTATTGGATTTGATTCCTCTTTCTGAAACGCAGGCTTGCATGAAATATCATTCGTGGAAAAATGCTGTGGGATATTTATTCAATCCTCTAAAATAACGTTCCACCCAGAGCAAAGAAAATAACCTGAACCCTTCAAGTTACTATCTTTTCTCTGGTTTAGTGAATATTTTATAAGAATTCCGTAACAAGATTGAAAATGTTTGTGCATAAAGAATCACGATATTGATTTAGTTCCCATAGTTATAAAATATAAACCAACTATTAAAGAACACCGTTCCCAGCCTTTCAGCTGTTGTATTTAATATTCCATTTCATGTTCACAGGATGGTACAACACATTTATTTATGTTATTGGCAGCAATCTTTGCTGTATCATGGGAGTTCATTATGGGAGTTTTCAGGGTACTGGCTATGAGAACATTTTCCCTAGATTCATAATTCAGTAACAAAATACAAGTGATGAGTCTAATGATGATTGGTACATGTTTGGAATTTCCAATAAGTATTGTTATTTATAATTTACATATGAGGAGTAACCAGCATATAGGCAGATTATCTCACAGGCTTAGACAGAGGTTTTATATACATTTTTGATGCATTTCAAAATTAAATATTTTTAAAGTATTAAAAGAGCATATAAATTCCTTGTTTAAAAAAAAAAATCAGAGTTTGCAGACATTTTATGTGCTAAAAACTAACTGGTTAAATTCATTCCTAAGGAGGCCAGTAAAATTACTTCATGCAATGAGTTTGCTCCTTGTACCAACCGACCTGTTCTGAGTAAATTACAGCACTCACAAGTTCGGTTCCTTTGGCTGATGAAATGCAGATTGGCAGCTCTAGCACCTCTGTTTTGTAGCTGTCCACCCAGCCCAGTTACTGCTGGGGAAAAGAACATGGAAGCAACGCTATAGCAGGACCATCTCCCCAGCAGATACCACCATATCCTGCCCCACCAGCTGACAGAAGGGGAAACTCTGAAAAGAGTTTCCTACCAATCCTATGGAGCTGGGGAAGGGTCTGGAGCACAAGTGTGCTGAGTTCCCTTGTGGCTGAGGGAACTGGGGTTGTTGAGCCTGGAGAAAAGGAGGCTGAGGGGAGACCTTGTGGCTCTGTGCAAGTCCCTTGGAGGAGGGTGGAGAGAGGTGGGGGTGGGTCTGTTCAACCAAGGACCAAGGGACAGGACAAGAGGAAATGGCCTCTGGTTGCACCAGGGGAGGTTTAGATTGGATCTGAGGAAAAACTTCTTCACCCAAAGGTTGTCAGGCACTGGAACAGGCTGCCCAGGGAGGTGGTGGAGTCACCTTCCCTGGTGGGATTTAACAGACGGGCAGATGAGGTGCTCAGGGACATGGTTTAGAGGTGGGATTGGTAGTGTTGGGTTTATGGTTGGACTCAATGATCTTAAAGGTTCTTTGATTCCATGATCCTACCCTGTTTTCCTCACTCTCCTTCCACAGTTTCCTCTCTTCTTTTATTTTCAAACACCTCTTCTGGGTCCTTTCTCAGCATGCTGGGAGGCACAAGGCAGTGAGCCCTGGAACTCAAATGGGTGTAGAACTAGAAGGCTTCATGGGCAGAAAACAGAGAAATGAAATCTCTGCCTTCCACCTTGCAGTCCCAGTGGTCCCAGTAACCCTCCTTTTTTTTTTCACCTGAATCCTCACTGAATTCTTCCATTAGTTTCCAGCTCTAGTTTCCTCTTAAATCTTCCTGCCTCATCCCTTTAGCTCTCAGCATCCTTCTCCAAGGGTTTTTTTTTTTTTCCATTGCTCTAGCAAAGCTGAATTTTATCTGAGTGCTTTTTTTCTCAGGGTCATTAAGACTAGCTGATCCACCAAAAAAAAAAAGAAGTTTATTTTGAAAACTCTTTGTGCAGCTAAATAACTGCTTGCTGGAAGGCTTCTAAACCCCAGATCCTGCCTCTTAATCACATGCATACAGCTCTACCTTCCTTGTTTCTTCACAGCAGATATATTTGTCTATTCACAACAGACAAATATAAAAGAAATTGTCCTATGTAATTAGATCTGTTAGTAGGAAAAAAAACTGTGCTTTTTTAAAAAAACCTGCCAAAATAAGTGTAATTGCAAGGATATTCGTAACCCTGAATCCTTTGAACAAGCAACGCCCACCAAGTAATTCCACATCCTTGTGAATTATTTCACTAAAAATAGTGAAAATACACCAAGGCACAGAAAGAAGGAAAAAAAGAAAAGCTGAGGTCTAGTGAGAACAGCCCAGAAATGTCACCAGTAAGGCCCATTGACTCGCTGTCACCTCTCCCTTTCAAAGTCTGTAGTCCTCATAGTCTGAGATTATCAGTAGAGTTTACACCACCCAAACCTCTGGATCATCTTTCAGCCATGATGAGCTGAGGATGTGACTTTAGTGCAGACTGAGAATGGAACAAAAGCAAAATTAAAGATAGAAAAAAGGGGAAAAAATAGGCAATTCAAAGTGTGCATATATAAAATTTTGTTTGGTCAAAGCAACACTTAACTCCAGTTTTATTATACGACAAACAAGAAGAGCACAAACTGGGACCTTTTTAGCAAATAAAAATAATAGCTAGTATCAAGCTATCAATTTGTAGTCTCTTGTGCTATATGGTGTACATGGAAGCTATGGAACAAGATGAATGTTCAAACATATTTCAGCAAAACTGAAGCCAGTTTATAGAAATTGAGGATCTGATCCTTCAGATTTAAATAAATAAATAAATAAAGTAGCAGATTCTGATCTTCTTTGTGGAATTTAACATCTCAATTTGGCTCCTGTGTCCCTCTTTAAAAAGGAGGGATGGAAAATCACGGCAAGTCTGTTAAGCTTTTGTGCACAGAAACATTCCAATCGCAAATTTCCATGCCCCTAATTGCCAAAAATGTCAGTAAATTGTCAAGTTTTCTGTCTGCTTCAAAACAAAGCAGTAATAATACAGCTTCTGCAAGAGATCTGATTTCCATCTGATGTGCTGATAAGACAAGCTGAGCAGAAATTAGACCTAGAAATGACAAGGGAACAAGAAGCTCCTCTCCTCATTGAGGTTTTCCACCACCAACGTCCCTCCTCAGAGTTATTAAGCCGATGAGTTAATTAATAGAACCAAAATACATTCACAGCTATCCTTTTGAAACATTCCTGTCCATGTTGTTTCACTGAAGCAGGTGTTCTGAAGATGCAGCTGTCATTGTGTTTGGCTTTTCAAATATAATATCTTGTATTATTGTTGTTCTAATGCTTTTCCTGTTCATGTTTCAATTTCTGTTTCGGATCCCTGGAAAATATTTGATATCTGATGCCTACAAGACAAGCTTCTGCTTTAACATAATTTTATTTTTGGCAGGAAAATTAAAAAAACATACAAAAAAAAACCCAAAACCAAATCATATGGGTTTGGCTTTTGAGTTTAATAATTACTGAGGGATGTGTGATTAAGGGTTTTGCAAAAATTGCAAGCTAAGTGTTGGACTAAACATCTGCGTTCAGCAACACAACTGTCTCAGAAGACAATTCTGGCAATTCCTTTAGTGGTGAATATAGTTCTACACTGATATTAAGCTTGTGGACCTGAATCATCAAAGACTTTCTTAATTTTCCAGTTCCCCAGCATTGTTAACATAATTCCCAAGGGAATTCTTTGTCATGTGGAGGATCCTGTTTGCACGGAGTTGTATATTCCCATCAACAATGAGTGTGCTAATGAACCCACCTGTAAATATGAACTCCCTCAAGGACTTCTCCATCCACAATCTTGGACCTGCCTCTTACTTTAAGATGTAGAGCAAAATTTAGGCAAATCTCAGCCTTTTGGGTCTCCATCATCTTCTATAATTTCCTCTCTGGTGACGGTATGGGTTGAACTGGAAAGTGTGGCATGCGGTTTCGTATCATCAGACCTTTAAAATGGACTTTTAAAAGACAAATATTTTAATGAAAAAGCACATATAGTAATAAGAGAGAAAAGGCAGGAGGTCTGTGACAAAAGCGCCCTACAAAGGAGCAGAGAAAAATAATAACAATTCAGTAGGTTGCAAATGGTTTTAAAGTCTGCGCCCCAAGGGAGGCAGAAGAAAATCCTTCCCTCAGTAGGAAATGTCTTATCTGGATGAGACAGGATGCTCTGCAACACCCGCTGAGCAGCGTGCTGAGGAGTGGGACATGATCGGGCTGCAGATGAGAGCAGCAAAAAAGCAGAAGAGTCAGAGGTGCCCAAGCTGTGAGCAAGCTGGGATCCAGATGGATGCTCTGACATTCCCCAAGGGGACATCCTGGAACGGTGCTGTTCCTCAAACACATCCTTGATGGCAGAAAGTCTTCTCCAAACACCCACAGTTGTACCTCCACGCCCCCACAAAAAGTTACATCCAAGCAGGTAGGCATCATCCTCCCACCTTATCCCAGGGACAAGGTTGACCACCTGCCTCAGGTAACTCATCCTCTCTGATGTGTCTAGAGCAAACCCAGTATTCAGACTGGACTGAATATTTCTCTAAATATAGAGAAAACCTCTTTTCCCCCCATTTTTTGCCTGTAAGAGCACTAAAATAGTGATATGGGTGTCAGGGACCAGTTTGAGAACCGTGGGTTCAAGCCTGGTTTGTCACAAGTTCTGGATTCCCAAGAAGCAAATAAAGGTTCATCCACATGAAGCAATCAAACATGTGAAAGAAAAGTCCTTATTGGACAAGGAACAAGGTTGTGTAGATTGCAACGTTTAAATGAACAAGGAAAGGTGGAAGAAAAGAAAAGAGGAAAGCTAGAAAGAGAGGAGGTAGCAGAAGGTCTCACCACCCTGGGTTCCAGCGACAAGCAAAGATTCTTCTTTTTTTCTTTACTGCTGGTGATGGTGATGGAGTTGTCTTCTTTTCTTCTGCATCGTAGATCCAGGGTAGATGGGATCCCCCACTCTATGGCCAAAACTGTTGCCTTTTATTTGCTCCACTTCTTAAGGGTCTTCCCAGTGGCTGGAGGTTACTAGCACATGCGTGCAGGTCTAGTCAACCCTTCCAGGTGATTCTGGAAATGGTCCAAGTCCACAAGGTTCTGGAAAGAGGCTTGGGAGTCCCTAGTGGTAGACAGACCCCATAGAAGTTCTCTTTTGTCATTGTTTAGATGCACAATCACCCTCTTCAGACCATCTTCTGCCCAGAGAAGGTGTGGAGTCTCCATCTCTGGAGATGTTCAAACCAACCTGGACACTTTCCTGTGCAACCTGCTGTAGGAAACCTGCTTTGGCAGGGGGGTTGGACTGGATGATCTCCTGAGGTTCCTTCCAACCCCCACCATTCTGTGATCATGTGATCACCATCAGCAGTCATTAGGGCAAAGACTAGAATTTGGAGATACTCCAAAGCTTGTTCCTTATCAGCAACTCCCCTTCGCCCTTGTTCTCCCTTTTCATTCTTCTTACGAATTCTTGGTGATGAGGGTGGGGTTGTGGGTACAGGAACCTGCCTTTTTTTTTTTGCTTACAGGCCTTTGGAGTTGTTTGAGGCATATTTTTTTAACAAAATTCTGGCATATTTTTATTTTTTACCAGTTTCTTACACAGAGAGTATCTGCCCCGGTGTGTGGGAGTGGATGTCACCTATAACCCTACACGTTAGGATGAGGAGGACACTGCTCCCCTCTTGCATTAAAAGCTGTGCAAGATTGAGAAGGTTCTAGAAAGGGAGAGTATGATGCCTCACAAGCATTTCCTTGGAAGGAGTGGAAATAGGCAACAGTTTCAGTCTCTGCTCTCACAACAGAACAGATTGTACAAAATCAATAGTTTTCTTAAAAAGCAAAAACTAAACCTGCCACCAAAACCTTCCCTTCCCCACTCAGGTAAACTGCGAGTCGTGGAAGAGGGATGTTGCATGGTGTTTTCTGTAGCTTCTACTGATAATTGGTTAAATAAGAAGGATCTAAAACTCTTCAGAAAAGGTTTTATCTTCTCCTGATTTTAATTTTAAAGGGTAAATTAAAAGTCAATATTCACATCTACCAGGACAACAAATATTTTGGTGTGTGTACAGCTTTGAAAGATTCTCAGTGGGCTGCAGCAAGCAGGATTTGCCTTTCAGATGAGGATTTGGTGGTTGTTGGAATATATCCTTTAATAGAGTTAGAAACATTGCTTAAATGATTTGTCAGTCATGATTAGCCCAGACACAACCATGCAATCAACAAGATAACAAGTTCAGCATCTTCACTGCTATATTATCCTAAACTGTTTAAGCAATATAACGAATACCTCAGCTGAATACCTTCATTAAAGAAAAAGCAAAACAGTCAAACTTTCATTTTTATGGATTAGAGACTTGGTTTCGCCGTGCTCATTTACAAACTCAGTCGTGTTACTTCCAATAGCATCAGAAATAAGTTCACGTTCAGTAAAAGCCACTAACCTATGCAGTGGAGTAACTGAGGGTTGAAAGGTGGTTTTATTCTAATCTGAAACCTTGGCTGTGGTTATAACAGTCCATTAAATCAATTTGGTGCCTCTTTGTCAAGAGAGATCACAACCTGATGTTGGGTGGAAGCCTGCTCTGAAGGGCAGCACCAGCTGCTCTGGATGAATTCGTATCTCTTGAGCTCAGTGTGTTGGCCATCTGTACAATAAGAGGTAAAAATAAATTACTGCAGGGAACCAATCTCTTAACTGTGACTACACAGTACTTGCAGGTAGAAGTTAAATGAGAAAATAAGTAATGAGATAGTATTGTGAGCAGAGAGAATCATAGAATCCTAGACTGGT
>NW_010336425.1:0-1144 GCF_000700745.2 Antrostomus carolinensis
CCAGAGCCACCTTCTGCCTTTCAACCTTGTCTACATAGGGCGTGGTACAAAGCTACATGGTGTTACCAGATGCTGTGGAACGTTGCACAAAGTTATTGGGACATTGTACGAAGATGTAGCATTTTGCACAAAGCTGTGGGGGGTTGCCAGATGCTATGGGGTGTTGTCAGAGTCCGGGGAACTCTGACAACACCATGGGAAAATGTCAGGTGCTTAACATGAGGTTGTAGTATGTTGCACAAAGCCGCAGGCAGTGGTAAGGGTTTATAGGGGGTTCCCAAACTTTGAGAGGCCTTGCAGGAGGCCATAGGGAAACCATATGAGGACATAAGGTGTGGCATATAGCTGTAAGGCAAAGCAAGGTGCCATGGAAAGTAGATAGAGTCTGTAGGATGTTACAAAGGATCATGAACATTGCAGGAGGTTGTAAGGATATTGTAC
This sequence comes from Antrostomus carolinensis, assembly GCF_000700745.2. Classification (NCBI taxonomy): domain Eukaryota; kingdom Metazoa; phylum Chordata; class Aves; order Caprimulgiformes; family Caprimulgidae; genus Antrostomus; species Antrostomus carolinensis. The sequence goes on from NW_010336425.1 coordinate 442, forward strand.
AAGGTACGAAAAGATTGCAAAATGCCGAGAGGGATTTGGAACTGGGTAAAGGCAGATGGATACTGCCTTGAGGTCGCGCAAAGTTGAAAGAGGTCGTCTGAAAAGTTGACTAGGAGCATTTGGGACTTTATGAGAACAAATATTAAGGGAAGAATGGCAGATTACGAAAATTGAAAAAGGATGGGTCTATGACAGTGTTGGCCTTTGGAGAAAAGATCCAGCACCAGCTTTCAAGCCTGGCTCCCTTTGCCTTTGAGCAAGCAGCATTTCTTTGCAGTTTCGGAGCCGTGCTGGGTTGACGGGCATTTTGGTTACTATGGAATGCAAATTCTCCTTGCGAGCCAGGCAACGGACTGAGGTTTATGGTGCATGGGTCTATGGCAGTGCTGGCCTTTGGAGAAAAGATCCAGCACCAGCTTTCAAGCCTGGCTCCCTTTGCCTTTGAGCAAGCAGCATTTGTTTGCAGTTTTGGAGCCGTGCTGTGTTGACAGGCATTTTGGTTGTTGCTGAATTCCAAAGCTCCTTGCGAGCCAGGCAAGGGACTGAGCTGAGAGATGGATGGGTCTATGAATGCGTTGGCCTTTGGAGAAAAGATCCAGCACCAGCTTTCAAGCCTGGCTCCCTTTGCCTTTGAGCAAGCAGCATTTGTTTGCAGTTTCATAGCCGTGCTAGGTTGACGGGCATTTTGGCTTTTGCTCAATTC
>NW_010336426.1:0-6321 GCF_000700745.2 Antrostomus carolinensis
CGTTCACCTGCCGCCGCTTTTAACCCGCCCCTCGCCCGCCTCCGCCCGCGCTGGGCTCCTCAGGCTGCCCGCGGAGGAGGTGAGGAGTCCGGGGCGGGGCCGGGCGCCCATCCCCATCGCCTTGCCCTGGGGAGGGGGTGCACGGAGAGCAGGGCTTTGAACGTGAGGGGAAAACACCCAAAATGAAGGGCGGGGCGGCTGGGATAAGCCTGGGAGAGCGGGAGGGAGGATTTATGTCCCTCCCGGGGGCGGTCGCCCCCCGGCCGCTTCCCGCCCCCTGGGGCTAGTTTGGGGTTGCAGGAGGAGAGTGTGAGGGGAAGGGAGATAAAGATAAGGGCAGATGTGTGTTTTTTTTTAAAGGAAATACATATCAGTTTAAGATAACAGGGTCGTATTTCCATCTTGTCAAATCTAAGTATTTAAAAAGGCCTTGAGCCAAAAAAAAAACCCCCAGGCCTTTTCTCCTGAAGATCGTTAAAGAATGACTGGCCAGACACAGAAGGAAGAGCCAGTAGTTTCTGGCTTTTTGAGGTTTGTTTTCAAATGCGATTGAAATGCTACAGCAGTGCCCTGCAAACTCACGGGCTTTCACGGAGCTGCAGATATTTGTCGGTGCAAAGACCTATTTTGGCAAGTTTTCTGTTTCCAAGGAATACAGTTGCTGAGGAAACAGTTTACTTTGGGTTGAAAAATCCCTCCCTAAAACTGTATTCTCCATTTTGCACACATGCACATGAAACTAAATAAATGGTTTCTAATCTTCTTAACTAAATTTCCAAAGAAAATGTACAGCACAACTGCGACAATATATTTGCTCAGGCTCTGGGTGAAAAATGCACGTGTTTGTGCTTGTTTAGAGTACCAGTATAAGGGCTCAAATGATAAATGGTTTCCAACTAAATTCTTCTGCCTTTGTCTCCACTTCCTAGAATGAAAATAATCCCGGGGAAAATCTTTTGCAAAAGTCAGTGGCTTAATTGAACTCATGCTCAGGAAGAAGAGGTAGACATTTCTAGCATAAGCAACTCAAATCTTATACTTGAAAGATAAGAAAATGCCATCAGCTGTGGTTTAAACATTAGCCTGTGACTATGTGGTGCTCATCCTTCCTCCACCTCCCCTTCTTACCACTTAGATCCATGGAACCTGCACGTTAGGACCATGGGAAAATTAATGTTAGAAAGGATCTCGGGAGGCATCTGGTCCAACCTTACCTGGTCAAAACAGGGGCAGCTCTTAGACTATTCTAAGCCCATCCATGGGGGACCCAGCACTTGCTGCAGCTGGAGTCAGTTCACTGCAGCAACTGTAAGACCAGGCCCAACGTATATGATGCTATGCTGAGCTAGAGAAGCAATAAATACCTGAGGCCTGAGTCTACCTGTGTTCTCTGACTTCTGTGGGAGTTTTGAGTTCAGATGACATTCAAGGTTCATGTGTACGGCGTGTATGAGGAAGGGAGGTGGCTCCAGATCTGGCCACGTGTCTGCACTTTGCAAAAGGGGAAGCCCATCTCCTAATATAAGAAAAGCTTTAGAAGAGACATCTGGAATTCTTGTGTTGTTCCCTCTCCAGTTGCTTTCCAGCTTGATTCAGTGATTTTGAAAAAGTAAAAAGTGTCCATCTCTGTCATTCCAAGGTCAAAATACTTCAAACATTGAAGATATTTAGCTGCGGCAGAGGACTTTAAGTTTTGCCTGGTATTTCAAGGCTGCATTTTCTGCCAAAAAGTGGACGTTTTAGCAAGTAAAATATTATGAAAAACTAGGGGACACAAGACCCTTTGGGTCTCACTGTGAAATTACCTAAAGGAGATGAGCCGCGGGCAGGGGTACAGCATGGACCTCTCCAAGCTGTCTTTCATCAGGTCTTCACTGCACTGCCTTCACAAGGGTGTTATGGTTGGAAGCCAACACCTGGTGTTTATCCCAAGGCAGAAACATCCGGTTCTGGCAGCAAAGAAAAAGCCTTTAGTGATGTTCTGTGTTTCAAAAATGAGACAATATTGAACTAGCTGTTCTTTAGCTGGAACCACAGTGGGGAGCACTGGGTGAATGGGTGGTGGGGAGCAAGGGGCCATGTTCTCCTATGCTGGGTAATTTGCTCATCTCTCATCTGTGGAATGCTACTTCTCTGACCTGGTAACATCAGCATGCTCTTTGATTATAAGTGATGATGCAAGGGACACTAGATAGAAGAAATGAGAGCTGTGTCAGTGCCGGAAATTTAAGGAATAGAAAAAGTGTTTCCTAGTTTTAATCCCAGGGTTTTCTCTTTAATTATCGGGGGGGAGAATGAAATACATTTAGTAATTGACTACTTAGTAATCAGAGCTAAATTGTACTTATTCCTTTACAGATGAGGAATGTTTTTTGTATTATTTAGCCAGCATATAAGAAGTAGTTTGATAAACCTGTGAAATAAATACATGTAAATTGATTACTTTTGAATGATGACAACCTCTCCTCCTGTAATTGCTGTAGCTGTGCACTGTAATGCAGATGAGTATATTTTGTTTATTGACATCATTTTTAAGTAAAAAAGTAGAAGAAAGGATGGATAAACATAGAAACAGTCTATTATTGACATATAAACAAAGAGGAAAATTAAAGCTATAGGGTTCAGAAATTATGACACTAAACGCAGATTCAAAAAATACTTCCTTTTTTTTTTAATATATAGATAGTTGTCACAACATAATACTGAGGTCCAAGAGTAGCTTTAGGTATAAAGCCTAACTTCAGGGTAAGACCAGTTTCTTTGGTAGTGCATATCATCATCTACAAGGTCATATCACACGCAAGGCTGACTATCCTGTCAGAGCATTTAAATCACGAGCACCCTTTTTAAAATACTGGCATAGATGAAGTTTTCTTCTTGACCACTCTAATCAAACCAGAGTCTGAGATGACTAGAACTTTTGACTGAAATTTTAACCTTGTTGTCATGCATTTCATTAGGCTGAATATTTGTACCAAACAAATCCAACTTGTCAGTCTTATTCTTCAGAAGTTTCTTTTCCATTTTCCCATGACAGACCACTGCTCAAACACTGTGGTAAAGGCTGAAAGCGAGAGGTTTCTCTTCCTGATAATTTCTGGTTCCTTTCCAAACCTTCACATCTCTAATTAGACTCTTGGTGCCCTTCTGGCTATTTAGCAGTTCAGAAGGGGGGGGGAAGAAAATTCAGTCCAGTCCCTCAATGTGAAGCTGTTGTGCGGGCATGTCTTAAAGTGCATGCTCTCCTGTGGCACATTTATTAGGGGACAACAGGCATGCATATACTGATACTATAAAACAAAGTCTTGGCTCAAGCCCTATCCTTGTTGTATGCTGCTCAGGAAGCTGCTCTTTTTCACTTTTTTTTTTCAGTTTAACTTACTGGCCAACGTTCCTACAGGGATTGTGTTGGCCCTGATTTACACACTCTCGGCAAATCGCAGGACCTTATCTAGCCAGAAATGACACGCAAAGAGTCACTTCCTTGTCAATATAATTGCTTTAATGACAATGTATAGTATCATAAAGGTTGCCCAGGTAATATTGCTGTTTATTAACCATTACAGCTCCTCAAGTTTTTGTACTGCTGTGACAAGCAGTACTTTTTCCCACCTGCAAGGGCCTTACAGGTGCTCTTGCAGAAAAATGAAGATTGCACTTCCTTTGAATAAGGGGGCAGATTATCATCATGGGCAGATGTCTCCCTTATCTTTTTGACTTAAGCTTGTCCTCATCACTGACACCTTCCCTTTTTTATTTTCAGCTAATTGATATTCATGAAATATCCCAAGAGAAACATACCGAGCGCTTTCTTGCTAAAGTAACTTGTCCAGGTCAGTGATGTTCCCTGCTTGTGGAGATAGAAGAAGGAACAGGAGAGTATAAAAAAACCTCACCCCAACTCCAAATGATATGAGGAACCAACAAAAGGGGATGAAAATGGTTCCTAGCACTGCCAGTACCTGACCAGCCTGGCTCATGCCAATCCATGTAATTTACACTTTTAACGTCAGAATTGACATAGGCAGCTGTTTTAGGACATAGCCAAGCTCTTCCAGGACACCATTGGAAAGTGTACCTCTCCTGCATGCCAGGTACAGTAGACTAAATCATCGTCAAGCACCCATCAAAGCCTCTCATTTAATTTCTTAAACTGACATCTCCTGATATCCAGCATCAGCTTGATTTTGAAAGGTAGAGCTTTCTCCATCCTTAGGCAGCTCAGTAATTTCTGCAACACCATTGCTAATTTGGAGGCTAAGTTTCCATCTCCCCACCCCTTTGGTTTGTTACAAATATTTCATCAGACCAGCTGTAATCTGCTGTGTCCTTCTTTGCTCTGGGCAAAGGGGGACAAGAAGGACTGTCAGCCACAAGGCACAGTTGCTGTTGTGACGTTTCTCCTGGAGTGGGCAGCTGCGGTGAGAGTCCCAGGCTCCAGAAGGACCCATGGAGGCTTCCAGCAGATTTAATTAGTTCACTGTTCCCTGGTTTGACGTAATAAATTCATTGTTCCCCAGTTCAACTTAATTGAGTCGTTGTTACCCGATTTAACCGACTGCTGCTTGACTTGATTTAATTAATTGCTGACTGACTTGCTGAATAAGCAAGCTCCTGCTGCTGACAGCCAGCATGGCTCCTAACCCATGCTGTCTGCCTCTGCTCTTTCCCCTATACCAACCTCTTCTCCTGGGACCTTCTCTCTGATCTCATTTAGCCACATCCTCTGTTCCATTCCAAAAATTCCTGCTTCTCTATTCTGTTCCTCTAGCTCTTCCTGAACCCAAGGAGCTTCTCTCACTCATCCTCTAATCCTCCTCTCCCTTCTCTGTTTTTCTCTGGCTTCAGGCCTGGTCCTGCCTCCAGTTTTCCTCCCACAGCTCTCACCGCTGCATCCTACAGTAACCCACTCTGCTGTGATTCCTCTAAAGCTGCTCCTGAGCTCCCCTAAAGGCTTTGCATTTCACTTGCTTCAGGTGTCCCAGATTGCCCTTCCTGGAGTGGTATGGTTTTTATCCTGTTCTGCCTAGCAATCCTACACAGGCAGCAGCATTTGTCTGATGCTCTCCTTTTTCCTTTGTTTCCACTACTTGCCTAGACCCAGCTTTCTCTTCTCTTCCTCCTCTTTCAGCAGCCTCTCCCCTTGTTTCATGTTGCTTAGCATCATCTAGGCACTTGGTTCTTCTTTCTTCCTGCCCTGGCTCCATTCAATTCCTTTGAGATTTCTATGTCTACTGTAAGGATTCTCTGATTGCTCCTTAGCTTGTACTCTAGCCTTTTGTTTTCACCTAAAATATTCTGATGATGGTTCAAGTTTATTGCTGGCCCTCTTCTCTCTGGCTCTTTATTTCCCAGTCTCCCCAGATCTCCTTGGCTTATCCCTCTGCATGTCCCTCTGCCTCAATTCAGCAGAAAAATGAGATATAAGTATATCTTGCCCTCTTTTCTCTGCTGTTCTGCTCCTCTATCCATCTGATGTCACTGCTAGGAGTAGACACACACTTGTGTAAGCAGAGAATTACTATTTTTCAAATAGTAGTGTGTGTCAAGTTGTAAATCTGCATTTATGCCAATGCTTAGCATGAGCCCAGGCTTCCCCTTGGCCACTTCAGTTCAATGCATACTGGTGAAGTCAGCTCTACCTGTGCTGTCGATGCCATATGCACATATCTTGTGAGAACATATATCCCTCCTGGCTTTCCATTGACCAGGCCCTGTTGGCCACCTCATTCTTTCTGCCATCCTCACTCTCTATATTTACCTATTTTTAGTTTTTCTTCTGTTGTCAAGTGCCTTGAAAGAAAGTCCAGGAAGGATTGCTTGTCTGTCCAGGGTAATCCCTATCCCTCACAGGCCAACTGACAGCTGGCTTCTGTGTTTCTGGGAGCAGGTTCAGTGTGTTATCCCTCCTTCCTCTGGTTCTCTCTTTTCACTAATGTGTCAATGTTTTCTTGAAGAGAGGATTTAATTGTCTACAAAGACACCTCTCTTCCCTGACAGCCTTTAAGGGACCTTTACTCATCCTACACTGCATGGCTGATGGTCTTCAATTTCACTTGCAGTGAATTAACCTGCCTCTGTGTTGCTTTTCATGCTTGTAAAAGCCATTGTATTTCCAGGGCATTTTTGGTCAACCCCATCTGGTTTTCAGATCCCGTATTCCATAGATTTCAAATACCTAAGAACCCTGGAATGTGCTTTAGAAGAGCTGGGTCTTTGGTTTTTTTAAAACCAGTCACACACATTTTCTTTTCACCAAAAACTGTGTTTTCTTCAGCTACAAATTAATTTCAATTTGCTTCTTTTTCTTCCAGGCTGCTG
>NW_010336426.1:6341-13061 GCF_000700745.2 Antrostomus carolinensis
GCCAGGCAGGGCAGGATACACAGCTTCTGTATACCCTAGTTACTGCAACACAGTTATATTCCCGCTGCTCTAACATCCATTCTCTCCCCTATATAAGTGACCCCCTTTGAATTCATCTTTGCAGGTCCTCCTGTTATTGGCTTCAGCTCATTTGCTTGATTTACAAAGGCCATCTGACTTTATAGATGATACAGGTACTGGCAATCCCTCTTGCATTACTAGTATGTGAAGGTATGACACCCAGCCCCATTCTCATGAAAGCTGGTGCCAAACCTCACATAAAATGTTACGAGAACAGGACTGGGCCACAGACTCTTCATTCCATTCTCCATGCTGGTAATTAAAATAACATTAAAAATAGCTCTAGAATTAGCAAGTGTCAGACTTTTCTTGACATCTTCCATCCTCTGCATTTGGTAAGGCATCTTTCTGATAGTGGTTCCTTTCACTGAACCACTGATAGGGGTTCCTTTCATGGAAAATAGGGATGCTGGAGGCTTTTCACAGTGTGGTATTTGCAAAGCACCTCTGTGGCAAGAGCAATAGCTGCTTAGATGGTTAACATAAAGAAAATATTTGTGGCCTTTTACCTTTATTTGGTGTGAAGTATTTTGTCCTTTTCTAAAATGTTAATGACAGCCTAAAGTTGTTCCCTTTTTTAGCCCCACCCTGCATTTCAGAGACTTCAGCAGTTTGGGAAAACACTGATATCAAGCACTCTACACTTCCTTCAGAAACTGCAAATGAAGCTAAATCTGTGCAAGTCACTTCACAATTATCAGAGGTTTTCATTAGCATTTTGACACCACGATGATAACACAAGGACAGAGATTAAAAACCCAGAAGTTTTACCAGATCATTTATGCCAATGGTTTTACCTCAAAATGAGAGACAAAATCAGATGTAACCATACTGATGCACTTGCATGCAGGGAAGAGTTGTTGCCTGCTGCATGGTGGTGTGGTTCTTCCCTTTCATATGGGTGGTGTGTAGCTCGGAGAGGTCACCCTGACACCTGAAATGGTTGTGCCACCTTCCACAGCGTGCAAGCACAGTACCTGGAGCATGGGCCGGGGCATGGGGTGCTGCTTTCCTGCATGGTGCATTGTGAGATACTTTCCATGATACTACTGAAAGGCAGTAGTGGTTATGCACTAGGAGGTAGCTGAGGTCTTTTTCCCACATGTATGGAAATCTGAAGACTTTTCTCTCTTCCTCTCTCTTCATCGTGTGGTTTTCCTTCCTCTTCATTTCAGATTACAGGACTACAAGACATTTCTCTGGATTGCCCTGATGGGAGTCAGGATCACTGGGTGAGTGCATGGCTTCACCCCACATCTCCAGAGCTGTGGGAGCTCCCCTTATGCTAAGCAGCAGCAACAGCAGTTTTCACCAACAACTTCCCTTTCCACCACATCATCATCCTGTCTTGCCTTAGTAATGTCTATGCCAGATGATTTTTATAAACACAGGACTCTTACTAACATGCCAACCCATAGTTAACATTAGTACAGCAATCTGAAAAGGCCAAATCCTACACACATTACCTTAGATGTACATATGAACAAAAAGCCCGGTTCCTCCCATGCACGCTGACAGTATCATCTGCAAATGTCACCACAGTACGTTCAAGAGTTGAAAATTTTCCAGTTAAATTGTACTGATAATTATCTTCCCCGACTCTGGGCAGGGTGGTTGAATACCCCTAATTTGGAAAGTATTGTTAGACTGTAATGAAAGAAGGCCAAATTCCAAGAAGCAAGAGGGGCCTCACTGGGGGCATCTTGTAGAGGCAACATTTTAGGGGTTAGATCAGAGGCTTCTATGTAGGTCATAGAAATTTAAATTAGCTTGATCTACCATCTGGAAGAGGTGAGTGAATGCTACTGGATATAGGTAACAGCAGAGTTTGGGCAAAGGGGTTTAACCATTTGTATCTGCTCCATTTGACAGCCGGTACGATACATGAATTTAGGAAAGAATATATAAATACAGAGCTATATAAATAGACAAACTGCCCATTTTCCTTACTGGCTCAGTCAGAGTAAATACATATAACCCTCTAATTCAGCTACTTTACTTTCACAACATCCAGGCATACCACAAAAACCTGGTCTTCCTCTGAAGATTTGCCCTTTTTTTCCTTCTCCAACATTATTTGCTATTAAATGTTTACATGATTTTATGCAGCTGTGCAAAGAACAATGAACCATATTCTGCAGGACGGAGGCTCTATAAATTAAACCTTTAATGTAAGCTGATAAGGCCCTGCAGAATTTAGCCTTAGAGATATACTGTGTGCAGGAGCTTATGAAATGCAAAGAGTGAGCCGCAATGAATTAGCAACAAAGTTCCCAAATGACTTAGCTCCTTCAAATGCTTTGCTCTCTTCTTCCTTGTCTTCGTACAGAAACTGCATAATTACACAATGTCACTGCTTTCATATATATTTTAAACCGTTATATGTGTTTCAGCCATGAAAGACCATGCTATCTGTTGGCAAAAAGGATTATTATGGTTAGAGTATATTTATGGGCCTTTGACTTTGCCCCATTAGTTGGTAGCTGCAGCTGCATATTCACTTCCAGATCTATAATTAGTCATAAGAAAATAGGTTCAAATATGATATCTTACACTGACATTTTCACTTAGTAAATTATCGTATCTAAGAAATGTCATTATTTAGCTTCCTATTGGACGTGTCACAGTTGATGTCAATCTTCAAAGCTCCAGCTGGGCATTTTCCCTGCTGTCCCTGGGGACCTGAGGGTCTGACATGCTTTAATTCATCCATAAAATAATTCAAAGGGATCATTTGCATAAGCAGGTATTCACCTACCTACATACTTGCTGAATCAAACCCCAAATAAATAATGGCATCTATCTCAAGCACATGTGATAGAAATGCACAAAGTCTCCACTGTCCTCATATGCCAAACGTTCCTTAACATCTTTGGCCGAAGAATGAAAAAATGTCTCCCTACTGGTGCAGAATGGAAATCCCAGCAGTAATTCACATTTTTCCTCATGACTTAAAGGAAACATTCCCCATTAATTTGTTGCCAGTTCCCATATGTCCAGATTGAAAAAGGAGCAGGCCCTCCTGAAGCTTCACAGCTCCCCCCATAGAGCTGGGCCAGGCCTCCTATGTTGTCTCTGTTTTAGGGAGTGCTGGGCTTCCAAAAAAAGAAAAGGTTTTTGTCTTACTATTAAAAAAAAATAAATCACAGTACATTCCTCCCTTACCTCCCTTGCACCTTACCAGTGAAATGAGAGAGCAGGTAAGAGCTTTTCAACAACGTGTTGGGTTTAACCACAACAAAGTCCGTGTGACTGAGGCTCCAGGGGGTCTCATGGCTCTTATCCTCCCCTGTCCTCTTTCTTTCCTCCCACGCATCTTGCTGCTTCTCGTTTGGGACGTGTCGCTGCTCTTTATATTGTTTAGGCCAAGAACAAGAGTTTTTGCGTGTTCTCACAAGCATTTTGATTGTCTAAGCACCTCAACAAGCAGTGGCAAAATAATAATGGGTTTCCATGAGTTACTCCAAATGGATTGTGACTTTGAATTAATGATTTGCAATAATTGAGTGCAAGAATTTGCTGTGTCAGCTATTGGATTTGAACAGGAGCTGTTCCCAGCACGTGCTTACAGAAGCATCTCAAAAGCAAAATGCTTTAAGAAAACACTCTTTATGCAAGCTGAGTAAACTGGACTCTGCAACATACGTATGGGCTGAGCAGAAAGCTAGCAGCATTTTCCAGCTCAAGCACTGTTGTCCCCAGCCCCCAAACTTGCCTAAGTTCAGAAAGACTTAAGGTATGCACATGGAGTGACTAATGAAGGTCTTGAGAGACCTCCCCTCTTCCTCTTGGGAGAGAATTACTTGGGCTGAGAGGCCTCGCAGGAAGAGAAAGGAGGAAGGGATCTTCCTGGCTCTCATCCTTCTACGATGATCTTCAGTCCCCATCAATCAAAGCCACTGGGATAATCTCTCCTCCAGTGCCAGGATCCCCAGCTGGATGGGCCAGGGTAGTCAAGCCAGACTTGTCAGAATAGTCCCAGTTGAAGTCATAGCCCCTCTTTAACTTGGTCAGGTACAACTCGTACTTCATGGCCTGTACAAGATCTTACTGAAGAGGTAAGAAATATATAAAAATATATCCCTCGTCCCATAGGAGGTCATTAAAGAAGTCCTATGGGGTGTCCTCAATCCCCTGAAGCATGTGGGCTACTATCAGATAGAGGGTGCTGAGATCAGCCAGTAATTATTAGCATCTTTCTGGCCTGTCTGCTGAGCCTATTGGTATTATCTAAGAGTTTTCATTCAACCAACCCTATTGATTTTCAGCGGCCAGTGAGTGCCTCTCATCTAACACCTTCTCAGTAGAAAGGGATGGTTTCTGCTTAGCCAGCTTTTCCTCCTCAGACACTGCAGTCAGGATTACAGCCGAGGACAGCTCACCCCATCAAAAACCACCCCAGGCCACAGCTGCTCCTCACTAACTATGGGCTAATGTGCCAACATGCTCCCCCTGTCCCAGTGTCCAGTCAACCCTTTCATCTCCTACTCTCTCTTCTCTACCAGCATGGCCAAGCAGACACCAGCTGAGTGGGCAGAGGTTGGGCAATGCAGGACAGTCACGTCACACCCTCTGCTTTTCCTGATTTGGCATCATGATGTTATTTTCTGGAGCTACAAGAAGGCCTGTGGAGCACCCATGGCTCCTGAGGGACGCAATCTCCAATTTCTTCTGCTGCTTCAGGTGCGTGTCTGTGTGGTAATCTGCAGTGTGGGGATTACAGAGCTGACTCAGATTGTGGGAAGCCTTGTTGTTTTATGACACTTAAAGGTCCCTATTGAGTCTGTGCTAGACACGTTTAGGTTACAGGAGAACCTCGCTCTTCATCATCCAGCAAACTAGTTTGCCTCCCAAGGAAGGATTCTTCCCATCTATCCCAACCTTCAGCCCAGCAATGAATGGGCTCCTGCTTACTTTGTCCTGCCAGTCATCCCCTTTGTAGTATGCGCTGGCTAACATTTCTGCAATTCTGGCACTCAACAGTTTGTATGGTTGAAGACAACAGAGCCTGTCCACAATCTCTTACGGCTGCAAACCTCCAGCCTCCCAGGTGTCCTCCCAGTAGAGGGTCTTCCTGCCTTGCTATGTAGAGCAAGAAGTGAGATGGCCCTTTGGAAACTGCCTCTTCCTCTTTGTTCCCTCACCTTGTGCAGCAAAACTGTTTGCCTTCCATCACGTTCAGGATCTCCCATGGCTGCAGGGGAGGGAAGATTTGCCTCTTAGCCATTAAACCAGATTTGCTTTGGTTGTAGATTCTTCTCCACCCAGTGAAAACACAGCCAAGGAATTTGTTTTGGACTATTGAGTTCAGCTTCTCTATACAAGATTTTCAGCCACTCATCTCAGTTGAGACTGGAGAGACGGGTGAGAGGGGAGACCATCAACTGAATGGGGCCACCGGAGCATCCCTGACATAAGGCACGAGACAAAATCCATATGCAAGCCAAGTGAGAGACAGACACAAAGGTATGTTAGACTGTGCTCTGGTCATCTATGTGGTCCTCTGCCAGGAGGAGAGAAAGACTAGAAAAAAGGGAAGGGTGGGTGTGAAACGGGATTGGCAACTGTCACCAGCTTAACCAAAATGGACACTTAATGATGTGTAAAAGAAGTGACTCAGATTTGGTGCTGTCTTTTAATTTAGGATCGATGCGTGTGTAGATTACTGTGGCACATTTGCAGGAGGAGTGCTCATAGAATGTAGATGTTATTAGAGCAGGATAATTATTTCTAATTGGTGTCAAGCCAAAAGTCACAATACAGAAAGGTCTTAAATGCAAATTTAACAAAATAATTCAAATGCAGAAATGAGAATGGAAGGGTTGACCAGTGTGTAAAGGGTGACTCGCATCAAATCTGGACTGGTTCATTTTTGTGTGAGTTGCCTTGAATTTAACAAAGCAAATCCCATAACAGTAGCTGTTTTCAACTAGAGCAGATGAAGGCTTCAGTTCTTGAGAAACCAGCAGTCTCCTGCACAGAAGGACCATGTAAATAATCCCCACCTGGGAATTTTGGAGGGCAGGATCTGTCCACACTTGCCCACCTCCTTGTTCTGGTGTTTTCTTAGTCTCCCTGCAGAAGACAGAGCTGCAGAAAGCAAGCTCTTTGATGGGCTGCTTCCCTGTGCCAGAGGGCTGATGCTGTACCCTGAGGAGCTCAGGATATGAGAGGGAAGCCAGGGCACCTAGGAAGCCTTTTAACTCTTCACCATCATAAACATTTCTGTTTAACTTCCAGAATCCTCCTTCCCTCAGGGGAAACTGCTGCTTGTTTCTCTTTTACCACTGGATGTGAGTGCAGGCCTGTTATTACTGGCACTCCCTTCCCATGGATGCATTTTTCTTGGTTCAAGAGGCTCTTATAAGTTCTGAATTTTTAAAAGGGAAACCCAAGACTTTTTTGTTAAAGCCTCCTGTATTTTATGTGAGCAGAAGAGTTCTCTCTATTCCAGTACATTTTCCTTCACCAGGGCCTTGAGCATCAGGTATTCCTTCTTTACCTGGTACTTTATATACAACTCTGCCCTTTCTTCAACCATAAAATAACTGCACCAGTAAGAAAAGCAAAGTTACTGCCTACCTGTAAAACAAAATTTTCCAGTGAATTAACACAAGCAGAGAACAAGGCAGAGGTTAA
>NW_010336426.1:13100-49069 GCF_000700745.2 Antrostomus carolinensis
AAGTGCAAGCAGGAAGGAGAGCTGTGAGGCACAGATGTCCACAGGGTTTCAGTTTGGCCCAGTGTTGTTTCCCAGCACAGCCCATAATGGCCCATACCCTCCCAGGACCGGCCTTACCCAGCTGTTTGAGACCTGGGCTGCTGCGACCGCTTGAGGGTCTCACCTTCAGGAGAGACCCATCCTTCTCCTGGGATGCAGAGCCACAGCTTACACAGACAATTGCTGGGTCAGTGACAGGACTGAAATCGGTGTCTCCAAAGCCTGAGCAACCTCTGGACCACGCCACAAGCTGAGCAGGGGTAGAAAGTATTTTCTTATCCTGCCAATTTTCTTCCTGGAGTCTTGCTCTGTCAAACGGTGTCTAAGACCTACCCCTTCCACTTCTGCTGTTCCCTCAAGAAGCCTATTCTGTTTTCCTTTTCTTCTAATTTTTAGAAATATTTCTTGTGAAAACAGCCTTTCTGAAGTGGATACAAGACAAATAATTCCCAAACTCCAAACCATCAGAATTTCCCCCATCTCTGAGGGCTTTCAGGCCCTCTCTGTGCTAAGCACTGTGCCTCCGAGTCCATCTCATCAGCATATAGTAAACCTCATGGAGAAGAGGAAATCAGACTAGCTTGCATTTTGCACGCCTCCATGGCTTTGTAGTGGCATGTATTGCTTCTCACCTGTTGACACAGTTGTGAATGTGTAGAAAGTCTTCCAAACCCTTTGGGAAATCACACATCTGCTGGGCTTCCCCGCTCAGTTTCCTAGCCCAACCCCAGAGAATAAGTGTTCCCTGGGTCTTTTCTCTGGGGGACCCTCTGACACGAAGCAGGAGTCTTGGGAAGGAAAACTTTACATAAGCCACTTAAGTCTCACCTTGATTCGACCTCTTCCCCCTTTGCAAAGTCAGGGTAATGCTTTCACCTTGGCACTGGCTGGCTGGGGGCTGGTGGTGCAGCTGCACAGGTACCTACTTGCTTTCCGACTGCTCCGGAGCACTCATGGTTCTCTTCGACAGCTCCTGTCCTGCAGATTGCAATCTCCCAGGGTAAAAAAACCTGTACAGTAGTACAGATGACCCTGATCCCTGCAGGCCTGGTAGAAAGGGTGCAGTAATTGAAAGAATAGTAGTAATACATGTCAGATGTACACAGGCTGAGGAGGCAGCAAGGGAACTTAATGAAAAAACAAATCCTAACAAGCATGGGATTCTAATTTTGAGAAGTAATTCACATATTACTTATTGCTCAAAGGCAAAATTCATGCTGCTTAACATACTTTCCCCAGTTTGCAATGCGTGGCGTTTGCAACACTGTAAGTAGGTACTTTTTAACACTTTCCATGTCCACGAAGACAGCTCTATTACCCATGCCACATCAGATATTCACAAGGCAACAGCATGATTTCAGCAATGTGTTTTAGTGTTGTAAAGGAGATCCCTGATGAGATCCATTCATGCTCACCCTCCCTGAAGGGTCCAGGCTGCCATTACCACAGCACTGAGCAGGGAGGAGGAGAAGATGTCCATTAACCCCTTCATTAAGTGCTGAGATGGCAGTCACAAGTCAGGGTGCGTCCAGGAGAGCCAGATGAGCAACTTCTGCAGAGAGCAGAAACCCTATTTGAACCCCACAGGGCCGTGGACCGTACTGGCAGCAACAACACCGAGTTTTGGTGCAACTTTCCATTTCTGGAGCTGAGAAGCCCACAGTGATTAACCAGCTGAATCTGCCATCAGGAAAGCAGAAATTTCCATTTTAGAGGTGAGGAACACCAGAGGGTGGAGAAGGCAACCTGAATGCCCTAATGCCAAGCAGCCATCAGCACAGGACCAGGAGACAGGCCTGTGACCTGCAAACCTGTCTCCTTAAGGTTGTCTTCTCAAGAACATTCAAGCTTTGTCACCCTTTCCTTTTCTTTGTTCCCTAGCTACAAGAAAATTGTGATTATGAGTTCTGTTGCTGTCTGCCCTACCCTGAGGTGTGTGGTTGCAGGAGACGACAGCAGAGTTTGTCCCACCTCACTCCATTGCCAGGTACAATACAACACCTCCTGAAAAACAGGTGTGGGGAAGTGACGTAGCAGGGTGTGGAGGGGAACAACCAGGGGCAGAAGCAAGCACACAGCATCTGCCAGCCCCCAGGAGCTGCATTCCTCATGGCAGCATGCTCACATGCAGAAATAGCAATAGATGGTGATGGTCTACTAAGCTGTTGTTTATAGCGGCTTCTCTGTTGTCCCCTCTAACTCCCACCAGGACACCAGGTGGATAGATGATGTCGTCAGACATCCCCAAAGAGTTTTTAGAAGAACACAAGGGCACTGAGCTGCTCTGCCCAAAGTCATGGCAGCTGGATTAGCCAAGGTCTTGTTTTCTCATACAAGGAGTAAAGGGTCCTGAGGAAGGGGTGTTCCTCAGCCTAACAGGCTGCTTCTGCAGGCGAATGGTATTTAGGGTTGGTCACCTGCACACAGGGGTATCTCAGTGTGTGGTAACACCTCTGCTTAGGAATCTGTACCCACATCTCAGAGATCCCCTGTGGATGATAGCCAAGACAACATCCCGTAAGGGGAAACTCTGGGAAAGAATTAGTGGATGTTTGCTGAAGAACAATAAGAACGTAGAAATGTTATCCAGAACTGGACTTCCAACATATCTGGCTCATCACAATCCAAGTTCTCCTGAGGTTCTCACCAATAACATCCCTCAGCATTATCAGGAGCTAAAGATGTGGGAGAGGAAAGAAGCAAATACCTTAAAAATCAATTTACCATGCAAACCAGAAGGCAAAGAATATATTGCATGAGATAGATCTTCACATATAGAACTATCAATATGCAAAAGAGAAACCAATTTATTTTCTAACAAACATCAGTGCATATTTCAAATAACATTGTTTCCATTTTCAGTTCTTTTCTCCTCCCTTCTCTCTTTCTTCCTTTCTTTCCCATTTTCCATTCTAAATTTCATTTTGGTAAATATTTTTCCCTGTTGCTTAGATAACCATATCTGATTGCAGAGGCTGGAAGCATAACCAGTGATTAAAGACTACCTGAGGGATACTGGAGTGCGTACACCACAGGGGTGTGGTCATAAACCCCTGAAATATTCCAGCAGTATGACCAGAGTTGTTCTACCTGTAGGTTAAGTCAAGATAAGAACTTGCTTGCTGGCTGCACAGGGGATTAGACCAAACCAAATCCCTCATGGTTGTTAAAAAACCACCAGGACTGTTGGCTTGAGATGGGGCACAGCCTGAGGGTCGGGGGTCCAGGAGGGGACTGAGCCCCCTGCCACCTCCTCTGACACTGCCAGTGACCCTCTATCCTGACAGTGCAGCCCCAGCCAGTGGGGGCAGGAGGAGAGAGTCAGCCCTACCAGCCAGGATTGGATCTTTTGCTCCAGATGGGCTTTTCAGCCAACACAGCCATTCACCCACTTCCCTCCCACCCCCAGGGGATAGGGGAGAGGATTGGGGGCAAGGATTAGGAAGCTTGTAGGTTGAGATAAAAACACTTCAATAACAGAAATGAAAGGTAACTTAAAAAAAACCCCTAAACAACTAATATTAAAATAGTAGTGATAATGATAGCAGTAATAAGATATGCAAATGAGTGATAACCCAGTGCAACTGCTCACCACCCACTGATAAGCCCGGCCTGATCCCGGAGGAGCAACAATCCTGAACCGAAACCACAATCCTGGAAGAACGAGAGCCCGAGAGAAAACCCGTGCGAATGCCCCCCCTTTCCGGTCAGCCCCGGATAATACACTAAACATGACGGGATATGATATGGAATATTTCACTGGCACATCCAAAAGCCAGTTTTGAGCTTTGCTATTCACTGTGCTTCTCCCTCCCAGTCCTAATGCTGCTGTGAACAGCCAAACAGGGTGGCCTTGAACTCCAGCAGAAGCTAATAACACCAGTACAGTTATCAATGATGCTCTCATAACAAGTCTGAACTGAAACCAAAACACGGCTCTTCTAACTACTGAGAAGAAAATTAACCCTATCCTAGCAAAACCAGGACACAGCTCAGGGCTGGCACCATGGCAGCAGATCCTCCTGCACTTCACTCATGGGCACCTCTGCCGTTTTTTTACAGGCTTCAAAGTCAGTCAAAGCACAAGGCCCCCAATGGGCGCTGGGTGGTGTGCAGTGGTGGGCAGTGGTGTGGTGGCTGCCCCCAGCCCCAGCCATCCCTTTTGGAGGAGTTTACATAAAGGCAGTTGGACACGTCTGTTCAGAGCGCAGGCAATGAGGCAGGGGAAGAGCCGATGACTCATGGCCCCAGACTGGCCTAGTTAGCGCCAGCCAGGGCAGCTTCGCTACGTGCCGCCCAGGAGGTCCCCGCAGTGCTGGTACACGGGAGAGAAGGGCCACTTCTTGCTGGATCAGAGGGCAGGGTGAGGAAAGCCTCTTCTCCCTCCGAGAGGCTGAAGGGGGGTCTCCCCTCCCCTGCACGCAGGGGGAGGGCTTCCGTTTTGCATAGGAAAGAAATAACTGGAAAATATCGCTGCAGCACGAGAGTTCTTGCACAGCACCTTCATAGAGAACCATCTCAAAATCATTTACAAATGCCAAGCAAAGGCCTAGGCATGGCTGTGCAATGCAGTTCATGGGTTTGCAGGATTTTACAGGTGTTGGCTGATGATAGATTCCCTCTTTGAAAAGTCAGGGCTGCCTGAGTCACCTGGAGTATGTGAAAATCTCTGCAAACATGACAGGCAATCAGATGTCAAATCAAAACCAGCTCCCACACTACATTTATAATCCTGCACATTGTGGAAAGAAGAAACAAAAAGTCATCTTAAAGTAGCCAGCTGCTCTAGTGAAATGAACTAATTCAATAAACCTAATAACAACTAATAAAAAGGATTCTTTACAATAAAAACTCACACGATTTCTATGCCAGGCTCCTGAGCTGGCTGTTACTGGAGTGGTGCCAGGGTGTGACCGCATGGCTCCTCCCGCACAGCCCGGGCAGGGTCCGTCCGGCCCCGCGCACAGCTGGAGCACAGCGAGGCACCGCTGGAGACCATCCTTCAGTGGACAGTCCACGGGTTGGAGATGCTCAGGCGTTAAAGGGAACCCCCAGTCGAATGCTACGGCCATAGACATGTTTTTAAAGCTTAAAACCTTTCTAATGCTTAATTCCTCAGTTCGCCTCTACCTTTGGCTCTGTACCTCTGGCCTGACTGCAGCTGTCAGTGCAACGACGCAGAGTGGTTACTCTTTCCTTGCTACTCACCAGGAAGGGAAGGGTAGCTTTCTGCGGGTTTGTAAATGCCCACATTGCAGACCTGTCCTATCTCAGGTCTCCACCAGGTATTACATCATGAGATGGTTGCTGGTTTTCTTCAGAGTTACTGACCCATTTTTAATGCTGAAATTCTTCGCGGCGAGGCCGTTGCTTGGGCCTTGCAGTGACATGAGAGCAGGCAACTGCTGACAGCGGTGACACAGAGGAGCGAAGGCTCATCCGCCAGAAAAATGGGAAGGGAGCGTTGTTCCAAATGGGGCTGTGTTTGTGCAACGGCGGTTCCTATGTGCAGTGAGGGAAGGTGTTTTTTTCCCCACAAGTGTGGGGCCAAGGAATTGGCCGTAGCTTGCAGCTGGTGGTGAGCACACAGCTCCTGGCTTGGGGAGGGAGTGGGAGCAGAGGGTGACTCACAGTCCAGCCCAAGCTTCCCTCCATGCTAGCCATGAGTGCTGGGCAGCAGATTTCAGGGAGGAGGAAGAGTAGGACAAAGTAATTTATCATCCACTCCCTGCCCTCCACCCTTTCACTCTCTGCCCATCTAGACAGGGCTGAAAATAACAGCACGGAAGAGCAATGGCAATGGGTGCAGGCAGCCCAGGTGGGAGGTCCATGTGTGCTAGAGTGTGGCTGGGATCACTGCCGAGCCCAGTGCAGGTCACCCTGGCATGGCAGCAAATTGGTCTGAGAAGGACTGGGAAAAGACAAGTGTTAACTCCTCTAACATAGAAGTGACCACTGATTTGATGTGATTTTAATACACGCTAAGGTCTTTGAATGAATCACCTGGAGTGCTGGGTCCTGGTCCGGACACAGTGCTCGCAAACCTGAACGAAGTGAGGAGTATTCAGAGAGAACAAGAATCAGGAGAAATACAGACCAAGGCATTCAAAAGGAAGAACTGGGAAACTTGGCTCATTTAGTCCAAGAAAAGAGTATTAGGAACAAAGAAGGAAACAATCCTCTAATACATAAAACCTTCTTAAAGAGATGATCATTTTATATTTTCTGCTGAGACAAAGACATGAAGAAATCAGATTTTCTGCAACAAAGAGTGTTTTGACTGGCTACTTGGGAACATTTCCAAGATGTACAAGGCGTGGAGAATCTCTGTCCAGAGAGATTTTTTTCAGAAGTCCTTAAACAAAACTCCCTGTGATGTTTCCCTGTGTGGAGGGTGCCTGTGGGCAGGGGTCCAGGCGGGCTCCCTGGCAGGCGGGGGGTACCTCAGTGCAGAGGGGGGACCCAGCCATCCTGCCAGCTCCCTTCCTGGTTTACATTTCATCGCCTGAAACACGGCATTAAGTATTCTTGGCAAGAGTTGGCACTTGGCTTGAACAAGCATTTGATAAGATCCATAAAGTTAATCACAGATTACTGCTCTATAAGAAAGTGTTGAACACCAAGTATGTCCCACTTTCTATGATCTAAGCCATGTTAATTCTCTAAGCATAATTCATAACACATTTGGAGCCAACTATTTCCATCTACTTATAGACAATGTTAGATGAGATACTGTTTTAATTTTGCTGAGCCAGACAGAGATAATAACCCCAGGAAACAGTTTAAGTCTGTAAAAAATAAAAAGGACAGCCTAGGTTGCTAAGTGAAAATGATTCACAAAACATAAATACTTCTACAAAGGCAGTGATTATTTCAGGACATTCTTTACATATCACTTCTATAATCTTCTCAGCTGTAGCCCATTAGGTACCTTTATCTCACAGTATACTCTCTTTATTTGTTTTACAAAAAATTATTTTAATCTGTGGGGTCTTTCCAAGCTCACATCTCTAATTTACCCAGCCTTCTGCCTGCTGCAGCCATCCTCACTCTGTGGAATAACACCCATGGACCCATCACACACAGGATCGGACACATTTGCACTTCAACACCAAAGGAAGGTTAGTGCCTGTTCAACATGGGTGGCTGAGCCACATCTCCATTTGCCATCGTCCATGGAGGAGTTAGTGCTGCACAGCCCAGTTCCTGCGAACGTGGCATCTTCCTGTTCTTTATTAACTCCTGCTGCTACATGGCAACATTTGCCCTTTGCCTTAGATGAAGACCTTGGAGGTGAGAGGCTGTAAATACAAGCTGGAAGAAATGATGTTTGCAGGGTGATGGAGAGTGTTGTCACTAATTTAAACATGACTGCTATTTATCCTGTGTTATCTGGAGTGACCAAGGAACTGCATTCAGATCTTTCACAGAAATACCTCTCCCAGTCACCAAATCACAGAATCACAGAATGTCAGGGATTGGAAGAGACCTCGAAAGATCATCTAGTCCAACCTCCTGCCAGAGCAGCATCACCTACAGTAGGTCACACAGGAAGGCGACCAGGTGGGTTCTGAATGTCTCCAGAGAAGGAGACTCCACAACCTCTCTGGGCAGCTTGTCCAGTGCTCTGTCACCCTCACAGTGAAAAAGTTTTTCCTTATGTTTACATGGAACCTCCTATGCTCCAGCTTGCACCCATTGCCCCTTGTCCTACTGAGAAGAATGCCAAATCTCGGCTCACAAAAAGGGTGACAAGCACAGGAGCTCCACAACTCCTCGGTTGCCACTGGTGCTTGACCTCAAACAGTGGCCTAAAGGTTTGCTAATTTTTTGAAAACTGCAATCGCATCATTTTTTTAATGACAATGTTGTCATTTGAGAGGCTGTATGATTTATTGCTTTCTTTATGAGGTGCTGCATCCTGAAGCAGATACCTCCTGCAAGGAATGAGCATGACCAGCCTGTGGCATCCCCAGCTCCCTCCCTGGCTGTTGGTGATGACTGGCCCTTCCTTGCTCATTGCTGCATTTAAACCAGTGTGAATCCCCTGACAGTTAATTTCACCAAGGCTTCTTTCAATACTGACTCCCACTGTACCCTTAGGGAAGCACTGAGGTGACCCTCCACAAAATCAGGGAAGTGCAGTAAAACCTGCAGGTCGGTCCCTCTTTGCACTCTGCCCGTTTTTGGTGATCTTTTCTGATGTTTCAGTGGCCTCTTCCCACTGCTTGTTAAGCCATGTCCTGGTCTGGAGCTGTTTCCCTCTTCTGTTCCCTTGTCTGTCACAGCCTCAGCGTCGACTCATCCCTCCTGACAGGCTCCCTGGTTATTTCGACACATCAGTGTTTATGTTGGGCTGGACTGTACAGTTTGGTCCGTCACCCAAATGCTCTTTCCGCACTCCCTGCACCTTCACAGTGTTTCCTCCCTTCCCTTTCCATTAGGGAAAATCAGAAAAGCTGCAGCAGGGATCATGGAACAGAGAGCCTGGACCAGCACAGTGCTAGGGCAGGGGGACCTCACTCAGCTTTTGAAGGGAGGAGGTGCTCCAGGCACCAGAGTAGAGATTCCCCTGCAACTTGTGGTGAAGACCATGGTGAGGCAGGCTGTCCCCCTGCAGCCCATGGAGTTCCATGGTGGAGCAGATGTCCACCTGCAGCCCATGGAGGACCCCACGCCAGAGCAGGTAGATGCCTGAAGGAGGCTGTGACCCCATGGGAAGCCCACGCTGGAGCACGTTCCTGTCAGGACCTGTAGCCCCATGCAGGAAGAAGCCCACGCTGCAGCAGGTTTGCTGGCAGGACTTGTGACCCCATGGGGGACTCCCCCTGGAGCAGTCTGTTCCCGAAGGACTGCACACCATGGAAAGGACCCACACTGCAGCAGTTCATGAAGAACTGTGGCTCATGGGAAGGACTCATGTTGGAGAAGTTTGTGGAGGACTGTCTCCTGTGGGAGAGACCCCATGCTGGAGCAGGGGAAGAGTGTGAGGAGTCCTCCCCTGATGAGGAAAAAGCAGCAGAGATGTGTGATGAACCAACCACAACCCCCACTCCCCATTCCCCTGTGCTGCTGCGGGAGAGGAGGAAGAGGAAATCGGGAGTAAAGTTGAACCTGGGAAGACTGGAAGGGTGGGGGGAGGCGTTTTAAGATTCGTTTGTATTTTGTCACTACCATACTCTGATATGATTGTCAATAAAATAAATTAATTTTTTCCCAAGTCAAGCCTGTTTTGCCCATGACAGTAACTGGTGAGTCTCCCTGTCCTTATCTTGACCCTACAAGCCTTTTGTTGTGTTTTCTCTCCCCTGTCCAGCTGAGGGGACACCTGGTGTTCAGCCAGGGTCAACCCACCACACCTAGTGACTAGTGTGATTGGTTTACATTCCTGTGTCTTGACTTTATTTCCCATTTCCTTCATGACTTCCCCTTTCCAAAAGGTGTAAATATACACTCCTGGCGATTTCTTCATGACTTTGTGCAATGCTGATGTCTCAGCAGCTCTGGCTTATTCATACATTTCCGGGAATGATTTTATTGTATTGCTTTACCATGTTTGCTTACACCTTTCTGCAATGCCTGCCACCACTGTATCTTGGTCAGCTTCCTTGAATGTTTCTATTGTTGTTTACAGTAAGTTGTTTTGTTTTTATTTTTTTTTCTTACAATGGCCTAAAATGCTCCCAAAATATTACTTTGGAAACCACCTTCTCAGAGCTAGCCCTTACTTATCGTGATTGAGGTCACCCCACCTTTTCTTTGGTCTTCCTTTTGGTCTCTGTTAGATAAACTAATTGCTGGACACATGAACATTGGGTGTATGCTTCTATTAAGCATTAGGCAATGTTGTACTGTTTTTAATTTGCATGTTTATTTATTTCTGATTTGTACTAACTATATCTACATCATCTCTGAGAGATGTGTATCTAACCTTCCTTAAAAGAACTCAAAGACCTTTGGAACTGCTCTAAATATCTTGTTCAGTTGTTTAAACTTACAGTTGTTTAAACTTACACTTAGGAAGATTTTAAAACAAATTTAAGCTGCGGATCAAACTCTCTTGATGCTTGTATTTTCACCTAGGATGAACTTTGTACAATCTTGTAAAAGCCTGAAAAATATTTTTTAACCTGTTTCATGAGTTGTGAGCCCAAGGGTGTAGGTAAGTATGTGAAGACGGTGTCCATACCCCTAAAAAGGAACCAAGTTCATGACCAAGTGGACAGTTAAAATAACTGTCAGCCAAAATCACGGGCATTAGGAGAAGTGGAAGTACGAGCAGCAGGTGATAAATCTGCTGGGTTTATCGCTGTCTTAGGGTGATGAGGGTTCAGTTCCCAGTCAGGCTTTTCTACCTTGGCACGCCCAGGGCTGAGACCGTGGCTTGAGAAAACCACCTCTGCTGAAGTGTCACCCTCAGATTCGGCTCCTGCGCAGCTCTCGCAGCAGTTCCCTCTGCCTTCTCCAACCCCCTTCCCCCAGGAGGGTGGATGACCCAGGTGGCCGCTGGCCTCCACCGAGAGCTGCATCAGGGGGAAAAACAGCAATACAAAGGTGCAACCGAGCAGTGAGTAGGCAGCTGAAAAATTAGGGAGACTGTAAGGGACCCCCAAACAGGCATGGATTAAAACAAACAAAAAAGAATATAAGCTAGTAGGGCAAGAACTAGATGAGGTCACAATTGAAAAAAAAAAGTCTGGTAGGAGAAAGCACTGTGTATGAATAAATGGCAGAGAGAAACAATGAGAGTGGGCCAGGACTGTCGCTCACCTTCCTGGGCAGTGAAGGGAGATGCTGGCATGGTCCTGAGGATGACCCGGAGCAGCCTCCCTCCGTCCCGGCCTGCGCTCAGGGTGTGATTCAGCCCCCACTATCTGCTGTGCTGCCTATTAGATTATTGCCAAAGATGAAAACGTACCATCATAAAAATCTCCCTAATAAATCTGCCTTAATTAAGTCAGCTTGCAATTTAGTTGTGGAGACTACACTTTCTCCACCCAGCTCCTGTGGTTTTCCAGGTGAGCTGGGTATTTTGATCAAGGATGGTGTTTATGCAATTGTAGCCATTTCCATATCCTTACAAAAAGAAATCCTCAGAAAAAGACTCACAAAAGTAGAAGTGTGTATTAAGCATTTCATAATTTCCCCAAGAAAGGAATAAAAAAAAGGAACGGGTCACACGGATTTGCTAAAAATAGTTTTCTCCAGGGAAAACTGTAGGACATACCACAAAAAACATGTGAAAGTAATAGTTCAAGTAACAAAAAAAGGACTCCCTGAGAAAACCATGTTTAGGAAGATGGTATTTGCCAAACAGGCCTGTAAACCAGCAAAAAATGTATCTCATGGCTGGAGAATATAAAGACTGTGAAGTGAGAGCTGGAGGGAACAGAGGCTCAGAGAAGCTGCACCAGTAGGAGCGATAAAAGCGAGGGCAGCGCGCAGTAGCCTGGTACGTCCACCACATGTACCACCTGCGGCGGGGTCTCTGCCGCTCAGAGAGGACATACAAGTTAGAAAAAGTGACTAACAGGAGCCAGGGGGGAAGAGCTGCCCTGGGAGCCTAAAAAGGGTCCATAACGTCCCCCATTACAGGGACCACCAGGGTGTTTCTACCACCTTGTGCCCTGTAGCTCCAAATATAAAAGCCACTGTGGTATAAAAAGGCCGCCTGCCAGTAACTTTGTTTTAAGGCTCACAGAGCAGTTGATCACCAATGATCTCAGCAGGCACCAAGGTGACAGATGCATACTGACTTAGCCATAAAACAGGGAGCAGCTTAACCTCGGAACATATCATGAGACTCAACTGGAGAAGCCAAACATCCCTGTCAACAAAGAGTATTAGGAACAGGCTGCATTTGGCTCTCCACTGCCAGCAGCCCACGGCGCTTTCCCCGGAGGAACGTGAGTCAATGGACAGCTGGGCTGTGCCTGGGGAACTGCAATGTGCTGCTGAGGAATGACCAAAACAGGCCCTCAAGACACTAACCATGATCAAGCAGGGTCCAGATGGCCAGAGGCTGGCATTTGGATCCCATCTATTGAGCAAAATAAAAAATCAGTAGTCGCCACAAACTCAAGCTGCCTGTAGAGGCTGGAGTGGGAGGTTGGTACAACATCTGGGTAGCAATTAATCCACATGGGTAGTTTTGAAATTAAAGGTGATCCTCTGAGCAGCTGAGAAACATCAATAATAAAGAAAAGGGTCATCAGAAGAGACTAATATGGAAACAGAGGTGGATGGTAAATGGCAAATGGACAATTCAAAGGAAGGTTTTTTAAAAAAAAAAGGAAAAAGAAAAAATATACCAAAGTGCAATATATAACTATATGGCTACATAAGCTTGGAAATGATGCAAAAGATCATATATTTAAAAAGGACTGGAAAATACAAGGTCTTGCTTCTATCAGAGAAACTCTTGAGGAAATGTACCCAAGAAGGAGGAGTCATGAGAAGCAAGCAGAGTAACGCAGTTCCAGTGCCACCTTTGAAAATAAGCTCACCAAGTGTTACCAAAAGTAAGAGACAGTTATGGACTTCATGATAAACAAACCAGTCTTCCCATGGTACCTGTGCTTTATTCAGTTCTGGTCTTTGTGCTTTCCTACTATAAATAAGGTGATCATGCATTGTTCTAGAAGCCTCTCAACACTGCCTTAATTAGACAGCTTCCAAATGATCTCTGTTGTTTATGCCATATTAATCATAAATCATGACCATGGTCATATTCAAGCCCTTCCTGTAGGCTCTATCATCCATGTTGATCACTCAACAGATGGTGATCACCTCTGCCTTTTAATGATGGTAACACAGGTTTCTGAGCCTTTGATTTGACCAGCTGAAGGTCCTACAACTACATGGATCTTGGCAAAAGAGCCACATGCTGCTGGCTGAGAAGATGAGGATTTGTCCCCCAGCAAGTTCTCAGGCTTTCCTCACACTGAAATAATGCCATCAGATGGGTGGCAGCTGGCAGTAGCCTGCATTAGGGAAAATCAGAAAAGCTGCAGCAGGGATCATGGAACAGAGAGCCTGGACCAGCACAGTGCTAGGGCAGGGGGACCTCACTCAGCTCTTGCAGGTAAATTATCTTGGAAGGAAAAAAGTTATTTCACAGGTGAATATTCCAAGCTTGTTAGCCTGGAAGACAGGTGAATGAAGATGAACTACTAACACCCACTATGCAACAAGCTGTGACTGGGCTTCCTATGAACTGGACTGGGCAGACTGGACTATTTAAACATCACAATGAAAACTCCTTTCCTACAGAAACAGGGCAGCAAGCCAGGCAGGATGCCGAAATGGACCCATCGGGCCTAAGAAATGGAGCAAAACCCAGGCCTGTGGGCACGGCTACCCACATTGCCTACTGCATGGCCAGGAGCTGGACATCAGAAGAAGGTCCATTGGAGAAACTCATCAGCAGGTTACAGGAGAGGTGGCAGCTGGAAATTACACTTTTATTTGCTCTGCATACGCATGGGGCAGGGCTGCAAACAGGATGGACATGGCAGTAATTACCTGAGGATACAGTCAGGGCCACTGTCTGGACAGTTGTCACAGCAAGTTTTATGGCAGTAAGTGCGATGAGTTGGTAGGGCAGTGTTCTTCCAAAGCAAGCACTCTGCAGAGGAGTCACAACTGTAATTTTTGTAAGAGGAGACTTGAAACCAAAAGCAGACACAGTAAGCACTGTTCACATGGTGTACCAGGACAATACTTACACGTACCTTACTTTTACTGATGATTAAATAAGATTGCATTAATCCCTATCTAATGGTTTTCCTTATCACAAACTATTCAGATATTAAAATCAGATTAAAACACAAGCTGAGGTTATCACTTAATGAAATATGTTTTTATTTATAGTAATATAAATAATACCTGCATCTTGTTATAAAATTTGTATTTTATTTTTTTTTCTGCTGTCATATCCTTATTTTTAATAGCTTTTGTTTTGTTAACAAAAGGTTAGAGAAGTATGATGTCTCTCTCAGCAACTGCAGCCATAGTCACATTTTAAAAATGGATCAGACTTTGGTAATCACCCTCTACTATGCACTGATACAGATTTTGGTAGGGATGAGATGATGTTTGTAATTAACTTTTCTTCCTATAAAAGAAAAACTAAAAGCAAATGCAAGATGTGTTTCTGGTTTACAGAATTACACAATGCCACTTCATGCTACTGCATAAAGTTCTGTAAGATACGGATCAGGCGCGGGCACTGCCCATCTGGTTAAATTGCCTGGTTACACAATTCCCCATTTCCACTACCCCATATGTTTGAAATGGCACAAGTACATCTTTCCATTACTGCATGGGTTTGAAATGACACTGCTGAGTAATATCAGAAAATCTGTTTTTGTGGTCACAAGGTGCTGTGGATTGTGGAAAGCTCTGCACTTCGTGGTCTGCCACCTTTGTGTTATAGCAGTAATTTCAATAATTTGTTTTTAACTGCACAGAAATACTTTCTGTATTACTGCTAAGAACTCAGTAGACAGATTGCACCTTATTAAGTTTTTAAGTAGAGCTTAAAAAGAAAATAAAAGCTCCAAAGCAACACAGCTGGGAGTAAAGCTGAACTGCTAGCTTTGCTATGCAAGCGCTGCTGCTGCGTGCAGGAGCAATGCACATGTTATGAACTTGCCTGTGCTACACAGAAATTGTTAAAGTTTTCACTGAGGCAGCTGCTGGAGTGAAGCACAAGGCAATGGTAAAACATTTCCACTGCTAGTGCCAGTTCTAATTTACATATAAATTATTATTGGGCAAGACAAAGAGGAAAAAACACCAAAAAGAAGATTTCTCTTGCAGAAGAACCAGTTATTGCAATGCAGTTCCCAGGAATTCCTGGCTAAATGACAACCTCATTTCTTCAGTAATATCAGAGTGACAGCGAGGATTTTCTAGCCTCATCACTTTCTCCTTGGGCTGCAAAAAAATGCCTCCATTGTATTCCTCAGGAGTATTAACTGCTAAAGCCATCCAAGAACAAGCAACCGTGGCTTCATATGGAAAGTATGTACTGTTACGATATTGGAAAAACAAGTGCAAGACCTGATGTTAACATTTAAACACACCATGAATGTGAAGGAAGATTTTCACAAGGATTTAAATTACAGAGGCTTTTTAATGTTTTCTGTTGGAAAACATCTCTGTTTCTTGTGCCAACACAGAGGTGTTGGACCCCTAGGAGGCCTTGGGCAGTATGTTAATACTGTAACAGTAGTCATCATCTAGGCTTAGGCTAAACAGAACAAACATCCAATTTAGGGCAAATTTACAGCTCTGTTTTATAGAATCTTTTAAAAAAAGTAAGTTCAGCTTCTGCATAAATCTGTCCTATATCCACATGCAACTATGGGCTCTTGACCTTTATCTTGTTAGACTGCATTTTACTCACAGATAAAGGAAAACAAGTTTCTGGATGAACCTGCATCTTATACATCTCTGTTTCTTGTGAATACAGGTCTGAAATCCAAGTAGCTGGAAGAAGTCTACAAAGCCACATGTTAAAATCTCCATTTCACACTCAGGTTCAAGAAGAAATCTCATGCATGCCAAGTGCCATTTCATTCCACGTGTCCCTCCAGTGTTTGGTGAGGGCAATCCATCCTTGCTGAAGGAACAAAAATTGTCAGAGACACAAGGGAAAATACTGAGGGATGTGCAACCCCATGGAGCATTTCTTTGAATATAGGTTAAGAAAATAAGTCACACTATTTTCTAGAAAACTAGAAATCAAAGCGGTTTGATGTATTTCAAAAGTCCACTGATTTTTGTGGAAACAGTGCCCTTACCAACAGCTCTCCTTGAAATTTGCTCTGCTCCCACAGGAGTGGTGCAGGCTTTTCCTCACAGCCAGGAGGACATTGGACTAATTTTTAATAAGCTGTATACAATAAACTGCTAGTCCAGCTGCCTTTGTTCATGGCTTCACTTGCAGCTGGCTTGCAGTCGGAGCCAGATGAAACCATCCCCGGAGTGTTTCACAACCACGTATCAGCATGTGCAAACCGGAACTTCAGCGCAAATTCTGGGGGTCAAACATTCAAGGTTGCCCTGTTTTGCCTCAAAAGAGCACTCTAGCATCTTTTTCCCCCAATTCTTATGAAACTATTGATATGACAGCATTTTCTGTTTAAATTGCTAGTTTCTTTTCTGACCTCTCATTTATAAATGAAGTGAGAGGTGTGTGTAGCCTCAGCTCTGTGCCTTATGGCATCACACGCAGCAAGGGAGGATGCAGGTACTCACTCTTCCCAGCGGATAGCTTTATACCAACGTGAATCAACCTTTGCTACCCGTGTGCTGCCAGCACATGCTCTAAGTAATATTTAACCCTTCGTGAGTATTAAGATACGCAGCTAAATCTTGCCATTTGAATATTGCTTTTGTATGATTAAATGTACACATTCAAATGAACACACCAGTTTAAGCTCCTGTCTCTCTGCTATTCCTTATTATAAAAAATCAGTATTTATCATTATTCATACATTTATATTAGCTTGTATTTGATGGTCAAATTTCCAAAGTTGTACAATAAAAGAAAAAAATCAGAGGGGAGAAGAAAGTTCTACGTGAACAATGAACTATAAGAAATACCAGTCAATGGGTAACTCTAGGCAGTGCGCTCCAAGCTGCATTGGTGCTTAACTCTGAGTAACATGCTGAAGGGTGGAATTCCTTCCTCTTTCTGAAATCAGAAAAGAACAGCCTTAGCTGCTGGCTTGATACAAAGCCTTACCAAGACACATGCGAGTTTTCCCCTGGGATCAGTTTTTGTCTGTCCACTCACTTTGACTGGTTTGCAATAGCACATACAAGCACACACATACAAACACACTGCAGGCGAGCAGAGGGTACCCTGCCAGGTGACTGGAGCCTGGGGGAACAGGAGCAGATGAGCAATCAGGGACAGCAAGTGTATTCATTTACACTTGTTTAGTTTAACTAGATCCAAATTAATTTGTGAAACATTCCCTTTGGGCCTGGTAGGCTGCTGAAAGAAAACGACCATTTGTTTTTCCTATTGACACTTACACTAGCTGCCAGGTTCACATCTGCTGGGCTCCTCTTCTCATGGAGGGCTCCCATCCTCCATTTCTCCATCTCCGCAAGGGTACCACGGTTACATGTTCTCAAAGACCTTTTTGTAACTCCATGCTATGGCAATGCAATCCTGGCATGTAACCATATAGGCACTGGCAGCATACATCATCTGTCTTTTGAAAAACTGAGTCTGACAATGGCATCATTTTGTCCGAAAATTATTTTTCCTGTTTTTATAACAAGCACCACAAGCACTATCCTGCTTCCCTAATGAAGCACAGTTGATTTTTGCCTAAAATATGGTATAGATAGGATAATGCAATTCCTTAATCCCATTCTATTAGATAATAAGGCAACCAGAAAATACTCACATTTTAACTTTCAAACTATTATCATGACTCAACTGAAGAATAACTACAGAATAGAGACAAGCTACAAACTACTTCCATTACATCCAGAGATTTAGGAAACAGAGATACTGGACTTCCCTCAGTGAAGCAGGTGAGTATTTCCCCACATCTGGCCTTTCTTCCTTATCTTACACATGATAGGTGGTTTGATTTCCAACAGCATTAAATCGAAGGCTTTGGCATGAATACATTGGGATCTGCTTCCAATAAGCCACAGTAACTAATAGTAAAGTACACATAATAAGGAAAACAATAAATATCAAATTGGTAAAACAGAGAAAAACACAATGCAACAAAGACAGGGATTTAAAAAATTCTATAGGCGTAACCTGATTTAAAATAATACAGGATTTTAAAATATGCGATCATGTAAAAAAGAAACAAGATAAATTCTTCCAAAATATCTAATAGTTTGCCATAAAATAGTTGCTTGAACATTCAAGTAACTATCACTTCTTCTACTTACAATCAAACAAAATAAATATTTGACCGTATCTGCAGTACTTCTGCAACTGTATATGACTGCTGCTGCTAATTCCAAAAGAGTCCTCATAAAATACCAGGTGCAATGTATACTAAGAAGTCCATCACATTTGAGGAAAAAAAGTAATGGGGTAAAAGGAGTAAGATAAATTTGAAGAAAATAATTAAACCAATTAATTCAACAGAATTGGGATTTGTATCTTACAAGAAGTTCAGTTCTGAGAAGTTGTCCCCCAGAAGGGATTCTTCACTGTTCAGTTAGCAAACTTATTAGCAGTTCTCCAAATTGTCAGCTAAAGAAGAGGTTAGTGGTGGACTATTATGAGAAGCTGAGAACCAAGAGGGAGAAGTAAAGTGAAAAGGGAGAGAGAGCCCTGGGAACCCTCCCCTTCCCTCCCGGCAAACCCTGCTCCTGCCAGCAGCCCCAAGCAGTGGTGATGCTGGACCTGGTGAATGCAGCATTTATGCATCAGCAGGAGGAGTGGCCCCCGGGGACCAACAACATGGGATTTTTGGTGGCTCAGACTTTTGTGTTTTTCTTTATATGTGAAAAGTTGTGCCAATTTAATGGTATTACGTTAATCTGCCCAAGAAAACGCATGGCAAAGCCTGAATGCAGATTTCTTTACACCCATTCATACCATCCCAAATTTAATTTATGATTTAGGTTAAAACGTCCTCTCAACGTATGTGACAATTTGAACCAATCTACACA
Organism: Antrostomus carolinensis; assembly: GCF_000700745.2. NCBI lineage: Eukaryota > Metazoa > Chordata > Aves > Caprimulgiformes > Caprimulgidae > Antrostomus > Antrostomus carolinensis. The sequence goes on from NW_010336426.1 coordinate 31,809, forward strand.
CATTCTTTGGAGTTAATTGTCTTAAGCCAGAGCAACATTTCTGATACAAAATAGGCCAAAATCAAACCAAACGTGGAATCAGACTAATGCAGGCTGGGAGGAAGCACAGGAGGTCTCTGGGGAAACCTCCTGCTCATGGCAGGCTCAGCTCTGAGGTCAGACCAGGCCACTCAGGGCTTTAGCCAGTCGGGACTTGAAAACCCCCAAGGATGGAGACTCTACCACCTCTGTGGACAACCTGTGCTTCTCCCCCACAGAAAGCCATTCCCTCATGGCAGGGCCCTGCATCTGCAGCAACTGGTCGCCAACACCTGAACTATAGGAGAGTGCACATTATTTCTTGTCTGTTTACTCCCACTGACTTCCACAAATTATTTTACCAGGCCACTGGTTTCTAAAGACTTATTAGGTAGTGCTACCACTAAAAGTATCACACTGGAGCACAGAAGTTAATACCTTCCTCATTAAAATATTTTATTCATAAGCAAATGATAAAGATGGAAGCAAATATTTGATGGCACGTTCGAGTTTTAAAATACCTCAGAATAAACAGAAGTGATGCAAGCTAATTAGTTATGACAATGTCATATGCTTATAGCAAAATCCTACAGTCTAATCCTGAAAGTAATCAGAACCTTCTATGGCCTTGTCTGAAATACAAAAACATACATAAAGTGATGAAATCAGCCCCATAATTAATTTACTATTGCTCAATAAGGCATCAGGAATGAGGACTGACCTCCCCAGCTTCAGATGTCTAAATGCAGGTTGAGCCAGTGGCTGTGGCAATAAAAAGTAACAGAAAAAAACCTGACAATTTTAGGTCTATATTGAGATAAAATAAGTTGAGCTTACAAATTTTCCTGTCTCTCCACTGATTATAAAGGAGCACAGGACAACCTCTGCATTATGCTTTCCACTCCATTTCTCATCCAGAGATGTGTTCTTGGCTCACCACTAACATCAACCAATACAATTTATCTTAGGTCTCTTTTACTGTGACCTAAATATACATAAGTGGAACTGGTATGTTCATGCAGACATTTCTGCTGTTCAGCTCAAAAAGGCAACTAATTAAGTTTCAGCAACCTGTTTGTGTGCTGCTCCCTCTGTAATGCCTCTCAGCTGAGCACTACCAAATGACAGCTTAACACTTCTTAATCTGTGCTGTGACTGAAGCTGCCCGACCAGTTCGCACAAAGTCAGAAATGCCTAACTCACAGAGTGTGGGTGCAATGCAATGTTTCAAGTTATCCTTACTACCTGCATAGCAACAATGCCCCAAGGGTCCAGCTAAGATCAAAGCTCAACTATACTACAGGGTACATATGTTAATTTTAAATACACTTTGCCTGCTGTGGACTGAAACAATCCACTGCAGCAACTGAGGATATTACTACTTCCAGGTGTATACTCTGTACTTACACAGATGTTGTGTCTCCTGTAGGAAGGGCAGCAGTAAAGCATAGGTCTAGATCTAAGCCACTGTGTCTTTCCCTCTATAGGGGAGCAAAACAGCAGATATTTGGGGTCCTCTCCACTACCTAAGTCCTAAAGAAGGACTATCCTTGCTTCAGATAATGTACAAAATAGACATGGCAACAGAGAGGTGAGTTGGCTTCCCAAGACCACTCAGATAGTCATGGAGTAGCCTGGGAGAGAGTCCAGACTGATCCACTACATCATACTGTCTCCCAAACTCTTAAATAAAAATCTCTTAGACAAGTCTTAAAATGGGGCACATATTTATGCAGCAATGCCAATGGCCAGCATCAAACATCTGGCTTCAGCAGGGCGCAAAGCCATGGGGTATCAGGTGCATGGTCTTAAAGACCATATAGGTCTCTGGTAAATCTTACAGAATCTGGGTTAAGAGATGAGGGGGGAATTCTGCTCTATTTACTCATATTTAGATCATCATACAGGTGCAAAAGTGCCAAAGGGAGGGAAAGGAGGTGTAATTCTTTCCCCTACATTGTGGAACAGTTACAGAGCTAAGCTGAAGTGACCCTTACTGCTGTTGAGGTCTCAGCTCACCAGCCAGTGAATCTCCTCTTTGCTCAACACAACCTTCTCCTATCTACAATCAGTGCTTTACAAATTAACCTCACTGTCACAGTGATTGGTGGGTGAGGGCTTATTTTCTCCAGTGACAAACAACTGATGTTTGCCTGTTTCAGATCCCTGCATAAGCAAATATTGTTCAAGTGCTGAATTCCTAAGCAAGCTGAAAAATGCATTATTTAAAACATAATTGTGTTCCAGCATTGCACAATATTAATATTGCTAAAGCTACTTAATGCTTACACATTTAATGCATACATAAAAACTAATTTGAAAAATTTTAACTGAACTTCTTAATAGCTGTTTCCAGTTATTAATTAATTACATCATGACAAATTTGGACCAAATATTTCATTGGTCTCTACATTTGTGCATATCACTGTTTGCACACTCAGTTTCCTCTTCTCCATGACCAAAAATTCACACTTTTTATGAAGATCTGCTCTTCATTTGGTCTCCTCTGTTAGACAAGGTGCACCTCAGTCAGATTTCATTTGTTTTTTCAGTTTGGAAAGACCAGCTAGACATTCATCTCTCCATTTTCTCCTGGCATCCAGGACTTTTGGAACAACTGGAATTTTTTCAGACATTGCCTGGAACAGAAAATTTAAGATGATTAAATCTCACATTCTGAGTAAAAAGTTTCTCACCAGCATTGTTTTCCTGCTTTGCCCATGTCACACCAAGTAACCATTCACACAAACTGTAATGTAGTCTATCACAAGCAATAGGCCACTAATTCTTTACATGGGTGACTGGAAATGAGCTAACCTGTACAAGAAGAAAAGTGCTCCCACATGGAGAAGGTTGGCCTGAATGTGGCAATGAAGGTGCCTACAGGAACATCAAAGCATCAGCCTCTTCTCTCGGTTTGACCCACACAGCCACTGTCTAGTTTCTTTGATAATAACCTTTTATTAAATTGGAAGGAGGCAACCTGGCAATTTATGTGGCTAAAAATGTGCTCTAAACCAAATTCCTGTGTGTGTATTTAAAGCTGTGATCTCTCTTTTGGCTCCTAATAAATGTAATGAGGGATACCATGTTTATTAAAAACATTTTGTCTTAGGAGTGCCAGTTATAATTGAAATGACTGAGGAAGACACATAACAAACCTAGAACTGCGATTTTTGTTGTTTACTAGAATATGGGTGAGAGAAAGTACAACACTATTTGAGGACACAAAGCTAGAAGTCAGAACAAGTTACAGCCAAAAATTATATTTAAAACAAAATTTAAAAAACCCCCCAAACCTCTCAGTATTCCTGAATGCATAACAAAAGTTGTCTTAGAAGTGCCAGTTAAATGTATCACTGAAAGGAGAACAAAAGGCAGTAGGCTCTGGCCAACTAGTACATTGTAACAGATTTTCTTTCAAAGAAAAAAAGCTGTTTTGAGAGTGCAGGTAGAGATCACAAGGTCATCTTTGCCAAAATAGCACCTGAGGTCTTAGGTTTAAAAGGCAAGTGTTGAGAAACTGGGTAAAACCTGGATCTGCTACCAGTGACTGGCAAGTTGCAGTTACTCCAGAAAAAAATCAAGGAGAGGGACACTAAGATAAGAAATGTTTAATGTTTTACTCTTAAGAGGATTCTTCAAACCTATCTTTGGCATTGAAGACCAAAGATAATAAAGAAACACAGAAACAGATGCGAAATCCAGCTTTCCATAAAGAAACCCCAACTCTTTCATACTAATCAAAAGCTTCTAATCATTAATAGCTCCACAATTATTGTTTATTCTTATTATAAGCAGCCTATGTTGTTTAAGCATAAAATAATCTTTTTCCTTTTTAACATAGCTGATGTTGAAATTGTATAAAGAGGAACAAAAAATGCTGTCTTCCAGACAGAGAGCTTCCATTATATGGAGTTAATCTAACAGCTAATCAAGAACGATTCAGCACACACGTGTTCTTTGGTGAAGTATTAAAAAAGGCAACTATTAAAAGGCAGAGGTAGGAAATAACAATACTCCAGTTAATTCCTACGATCATACAAAACAGCCTACAAAGTGAGCACAAACAAATTGTGGGTTTAGAAATGTTAATAGACAAACTGAGTCCCAATCCAGCATAACACTTAAACACATCTTACCTTTAAACATGCAAGTAACCTTATCAGACTGCTCATATGCTTAACTTCAACGTGTATTCGCACGCGTTACAGACTGGAGCTCTAGTTTGTAAAGTATACAAAAACAAGAAAAAGAACACCCAGAAGAAAAAAGCTACAGGGGTGATGCAGGAAGATGGAGCAGGAGGAAGACACGGGGAGAAAAGTCATGTAGCTTGGAGCTGTGCATATATTACGGTAGAGGACACAGGACAGAAGTGGTAAGAAATAGCGTGGAGGATTTAATGTCAATAAACTATAGTTGTTAGCAGCTGACTCCTCTGTCTAGTAATTATGTTACTCAGCTGCTAGATCACTTTCCCTTGATGTATGTCAAAGTGCTTTGAAAAGGGACTTGTGTGCATTCTGTACTGATCTTTTCATTCAAAGGACACATTCACACAAGAAATACAGACTACAGACAATTCTAACAGTAAATTGCAATGGTACAAATGTTAAAATAAAAGCTCATGTACTTTGCTCTGAATTTCACTGCATTTATCAACACTGTATTTACCTGACTGATCTTCTGCTCAATTTCACCTGAAAATTCCGGAACTGGTCCAAAGGTGTTCAGAACAAGTCTCATACCTTCACGGTATCTTTCACAATAATTTGAAATACCTAAAAATAAGAGCGAGAAATTACATTTCAAAAGAGATTCCTACTTAAGTTCAGTAAGGCTGCCTGCGCTTAAGCACTGTCTTATACCAGAGTCCAAAACAAAGGCACGCTCTTATGCTTAAGACACCTAATTGTCATCAAAGAAAAACTGATTCTATTCACCTCATTTCCATTAATGTTCATGGAAAATTAATTGAGGGCACAGCTTCACTGCCAAACCAATTAATGTCACATGCCAGCAGGCAGTGCTGCGTGAGGGGTATAGTACACAACCGTGGATATGCTCCTGCTTTGGTACTTGAGACCAGAAAGCTTCCCTGACCAGTGTCCACAGGGAGAGTGCTCTCAGCTCTCTTCTCCTCCTGTCTGGTACGTGTCGTATCAGTTGAAGCATTCCTGTTATTATTTTTATTTACTGACCTGGAGTGTACCAAGAGCAACATGGTTCAGGGGGGAAAAGGACAAAGGCATGGAGACCCAGGTGGCCTCCAGTGAAGGAGAAAGGCTTAAGAAGGAACAGATGGTCTGCAAGATCAATGCTTTGTATTGCAATTGGGGTTAGCAACAGGGATTTGGCTTTTATGACCAAAAGACCCTCTCTGAGGGTTGAGCACTGGTAGGGGGAGATGGTATCCACCTGACAAAGTGGGGAAAAAGCATCTTTGTCAAAAACCTGGCCAATCTGGTGAGAAAAGTTCCACATTAGGAGCGCTGGAAAAGGGAGATTATAACTTGCAGTCAAGTGACAACTTGTAGTATGGGGGTGGAAAGATAAGGGCGCAGGGCAACAGGTACAAGAGAAACCTCAAAAAAAAAAGGCAGAAGGAATCTACCTTTACTTTATGTACACAAATGCATGGCAGCCTGGGAAGCAAGCAGGGGAAATGAAAGCTCCACCTGTGGTCATGCAACTACAACACTGTGGGAACAACCAAGGTGTGGTGGGATGGCTCGCACAACTGGATTGCTGCAGTGGCGCTTCAGGAAAGACAGACAGGGAAGACAAGGAGGGGGTGGGCTATTTCTACAAAGGAGCAGCTCAGATGAAGGGATCGGTTCTATGGGATGGGCAACTTGGCAGGGTGAGAGCCTGTGGGTCAGCATCATTGGAGACACCAGTAAAGGACAGCATCCTCCAAGGGCAAAAACAGTCCATCCTGATATTCAAGAAGCCAAGTAGATTATCAAGAGATTGGCTTGGATGAGCTGCAGTGCAAAAAGGCAGCATACAGGATATGGAAGCAAGGACAAGCTGTAAAGGAGAAATTTAAAAACGCTGCCCAGGCATGTAGGGATGGTGCCAAGAAAGCCAAAGCTCAGCTCTAGTTGAGACCTGCAAGGATGTCAAGGGCAACAAGAAGGGCTTTCACTGTTACAGTAGTAATAGAAGGCTGACCACAGGAAGCGTGGGCCCGTTGCTGAATGGGTGGGTGATTTAGTGACAGGAGAAACAGGTAAAGTGAAGTTACTCATTGCTTTATTTGCTTCTGCCTTCAGTGACAAGGTCTCCTATGCCTCTGTGCTTAGGGGCAGAGTTCAAGGACAAGATGAGTGATCAGCAATAGATGACAATCCAGTCAGTGACTACCTTCGAGAACTCAGCATCACCTGAGACCATGGGATGAGACAGACTGTGTCCAAGGATATGAGGGAAATGGCCCATGCCCTTGCAAGGCTGCTTTCTGTCGTATTTTAAAAATCATGCCAGTCAATGCATCAATCTCATCATTTGAGGTACCCAGATGACTGAAGGCAAATATTGCATCCATCTTCAGAAAAGGTCAAAAGAACAATCCGGGGTCCTACAGGCCAATCAATCTCACTTCTGTCCCTGGGAAAATCAAAGAGCAAGTCCTCTTGAAACAAACTCCTGGGCACAGGAGTAAGAAGAAAGTGATTGTAACAGCCAGCACGTAGTCACCAATGGGTACACCATGGTGTTAATCACATCTGACTGACCTTGTTGCCTTTTGTGATAAAATCATTGGATTTGTGGAAAATAGTAAAGCAGTGGATATAATTTATCTCAACTTTAGAAGGGCATTTGACGCTGTCTACTGTGACATTCTGTATCAAAGTTAGGACATTAAATTCTGCATGCTTTGACAACTAGATGGGCAAAAAACGGGTTGGATACTCAGGCTGAGATGGTGGTGGTTAATGGCTTGTACTGTACCTGAAGGCCAGTAAAAGTGGAGTACCACAGCAATCTACCCTGAGACCTGCAATGCTTAACAGCATTGGCTCCTAAGGTTTGTGAATGATACCACACTTGTGCAGGGGTGGGCAGTGGGGGAGGGATGGACCAGCTGATACACTGGAGGGCAGGGCTGCCCTTGGGCCGGAGGAATGAGCCTATACAAAACCTTAAAAAATTTAACAAGGACAAATGCAAGATCCTGCACCTCAGAAGCATCCTAAGCACCACATCTACATGTCTTTTAAATACCTCCAGGGATGGTGACTCAACCACTTCCCCAGGCAGCCTATTCAAATGCTTGACTTCCCTTTCAGTAAAGAAATTCTTCCTAATATCCGGCCTAAACTTCCCTTGGTGCAACTTGCTATCACTTGTTACTTGGGAGAAGAGACTGACGTCTGAGATTTGAAAATCAGTTAATCTAATTAGGTAGTTATCTAGTTTGTCTTTCTATGCAGACAAGAAAGATGGAGACTCTTAGAGGATGGCAGTTTTCCTTTTGAGAAAGGAGTCTCAGAAAGGTCTGAATAACCCTCCTCTGATAGTATTACTAGTTACGGAGAGTCTAAATGAGTAGTTCAGGCTAGAGACTAAACTTACAACAGAGTAGCAATAGCAACTCTGGGTATTAGAAACAATGTGAAAATGTACCACTGCAAGTGATCTATCCCTGTCCTTATCTTGATTCACAAGCCTTTGGTTTCATTTTCTCTCCCTTGTCCAGCTGAGGAGGGCAAATGATAGGAGAGGGCTTTGCTGGGCACCTAGTGCCCAGTCAGGGTCAACCCATCACAGGTTTTTGTTAACCAAGTACAGGACCTGGCAATCGGCCATGTTGAACTTCATACAACTGGCCTTGGGCCATTGATCCAAGTGATCCAGGTCCCTTTGCAGAGCCTTCTTGCCCTCAAGCAGATCAACACTTTTGCTAAACTTGATATCATCTGCAAACTTACTGAGAGTGCACTCAATCCCCTCATCTAAATCATTGATAAAGATATTAAAAAGAGCTGGCCCCAGTAGTGAGCTCTGGGGAACACCACTTGTGGCCAGTGACCAGCTGGATTTAACTCCATTCACTGTAACTCTTTGGGCCTGGCCATGCAGCCAGTTTCTAGCCTAGTGAAGAGTGTACCAGTTCAAGCCACGAGCAGCCAGCTTCTGCAGGAGAATGCTGTGGGAAATGGTGTCAAAGGCTTTCCTGAAGTCCAGGTAGACAATATCCACAGCCTTTCCCTCATCCACTAAGCGGGTCCTCTTGTCATAGGAGACCAGGTAAGTCAGGCAGGACCTGCCTTTCATAAACCCATGCTGACTGGGCCTGATCACCTAGTTGTCCTGTATGTGCCATGTGATGGCAATCAAGATTATCCATAACCTTCCCCAGCACTGAGGTCAGACTGACAGGTCTGTAGGTGCCCAGATCATCCTTCTGGCCCTTCTTGTAGATGGGCATCACACTTGCTAACTTTCAGTCAAGTGGGACCTCCCTGGTTAGCCAGGACTGCTGATAAAGGAAAAGTGGTTTGGTGAGCACTTCCTCCAGCTCCCTCAGTACCCTTGGGTGGATTCCATCTGGCCCCATAGACCTGTGTGTGTCTAAGTGGTGTAGCAGGTCGCTAACCACATTCCCTTGGATTACGGGGGCTTAATTCTGTTCTCTGTCCCTGTCTTCCAGCTCAGGGGGCTGGGTACAGTTGTTGTATGGCAGGAGGGCAAGAACCAATAGGCACAATCTGAAACAAGAGGTTCAGACTGGATACTAAAGCACTAGCACAGGTTGCCCACAGAGGTTGTGCAGCCTCCATCTCTAGGAGTTTTCAAGACTGGATGAAACCCCGAGAAGCTTGGGCTGACCTCAGAGCTGAGGCTGCTGCAAAAATCTTAAAAAACATGTGGTCAGAGAACTTCAGAACCAGCTAGCTGATAATAATGGGTAAAACAAGAGTCAAGTAGACCTTGGCTGATTTAGGGAAAGGTCCAGCTTCCATCAGCTCCAGTAGGAATCTAAAAAAAAATTATTGTTGAGGCATTAGAGAGGATCTGGAATGATAAATGCACCAAAAAGATAAATAGATCACTTAGCCAGACATAAACATCTAGTAGGCTTTTTAGTGCTATTAACTACCACATAACCAAGAAAGGATAAGGCAGCCTTTCCCACTGTACATCAATCAAGAAGTCATGAGCTGCAACAACAGTAAATGAGCAAAGTCTGTCTGGCAGTAAGCAAGTTGGCATGAGTAAGAATGTTATTATCTTGATAAACACCCTAAATCTGAGAAGGGAAGTTCTGGATATCCACTAAAAGCTCGTGACAATCTCCTTTTTCTGAGAACCACAGAGAGTAAAGAATTTGCATCCTTAACTCTGTTAGCTAATTATCGAAGTTAAGAGGAGAAAGCTGCAGAAGACAAAGGCAAGCAGTCACGGTCACCAACTCTTCCACAAAGTCTCAGGAAATCGTACAGACTGAGAAGCATGAACCTGAACTACTCACGGTCTTATAGAGCCACAAAATACAGGAAATGTAAGTGGGGTGGCCTGATTACCACACAAAAGAATGCAACTGAGGTCAAGAGTCATTAAGCAGTCTCTTTCCTGAACAGCTTGTAGATAGTTCCCTGGAATGCAATACTGTGTGATATCAATACCATAGAAGTCACACCTGTCTAATCGTAAATGGTTGAGGTTGAAAGGTGGATGAAGGAATGGAAACCTCTGACTACTGGCAACTATGAATCATAAACTACAACACTTATACTGCTCAACATGCCTGAAATTGCTGAAGTATAGGTTTTCCAAAAGGCCTTTGAGGTCGATAAGAGTATGGAGAAAATGCTTATTTCTGGATAAAAGACAGATGCTTAAGGAAGTATTAAATTCCCTTTAAGAAATTAGCACTCAAGTCATGATGAACATCAGATAAACAGCTGAAAGGACAGAATGGTAGAACATGCTCATTGCATGAGAACAATGGGGAGATATTTGAGAGTATTCAACTCTCTTAAAAAATGGACTAGAAACATTGTCCAGTAGCAGAAGGAAAGAAGCTCTGAGAAAAACAGCAGTCTCGTTAAGTAGCTTGAACCTACGTTGGGTGCCAAGTGTGTGCCGATCAGCAGGTAGCCTGGTTCCTTGTGTCATCTACCCATGGAGCCTGTGTGTTCCTGGAACACGATCTGGCATGTTCTGTCCTTCTCCAACACAAAAAGAGAGGTCAGCTGATCATACACATATATTGGTGCTCTAATTACATGGAAATTTAGTATTTTCATCAATTTTATCAATTGACACACAGTGAGAAACCTTCAAATTGCCTAGTAGGCTCCAAAACCTCACTGGCAGGAAGTGAGATTCAGGAAGAGAAGCATTACTGTGGGATGTGGAACAGGCTGTCATATGATTCTATCTCTCCACTGAGGGAATAAGCAGAGACCATCCGCCTCCATAAACACTCTGGAAAGGACCACTAGTTATCACGGTCTACTGACCATACCCTATCATTAGCATAAGTGCTCGCCTGTCACATCTTAACAGCTGGGCTCACAGACTTTGGCACCTGAAGCCAACCCAGATCAACCTACAGAGGATATGCTATCTACATGAGCAATCTTGAGAATCCAGGAAAATTCTGCATGAGACTCATGCACCAACCACAAGACAATGGTATTTACATTTCACCTTGCTCACATGAGCTTTTTCTTCTAACAGTGAGGAGTCTGAGCAAAAAGTTTTCTCCCACATCATGAAACACCACAGTAAGTTCCTAGATGTAGAAGTAGAAATTATTGAGGCTCAAGTGTGCAGAACTATGTGAACTTGGGTACACCTTGCTAGCTGCTGGCAGCAGGTGTTGCCAGCTGGACAATCACAACACCAAAAATGGCAATTCAGTCAAATATGGCAGTTCAGTCAAATACAGCAATTCAAGCAAATCCAGATGAGCAATTGGCAGTAGAAGGAATGGTAAACAGAGCAGTGTCAGTCACCAGTTATTCTGATGCTTATCCAGCTGACAGAGGTCTATGACATTGAGACCAGTGCTGAATAGTTTGGGTTTGGTACTTTTCCAAAAGTCGAGGGAGACCTCTCAACCACCTGGTAAGCTTATGCTTACACACTAATACCATAGATCTGAGTAAGTTTGGATTCTGGTACGGTCAGGAGAAGGTGGAAGAGAAGACTGTGTGCCAGAAATCTTTTTTACAAGCCTCCATCTAAAGAGATAACATTAATATCTCAGGAAAGATGAATGCTTAGATGTGGCTGATCCATTTACCAGGTGAATGAATCTCCTGAGCTGGAGATGGCCTTCAAAGCTCACTCAGCCAGCTAGTCCTGGAAATTGAACACCTACTGGCAGCTCACCTACAGCGTGAATTAATCAGAACGATTTCTAAGTGGGTGTAGCTCACCAATGCCAAATGCTTGTTGGGTAATATAATTCACTCACTGCATGAAACATACGAATGAAAAAAAGCCTTATGCAAAGTCAGCAAAATAGGAAAAGGTAAAAAATCAAAAAAGTTAAGGTCTAGAGAAGAACAGCAGCATTAGTATAGTTGATCTCAACATTGTGGCTGAAATGGCAACATACAGACATGTATGCTGCATGCCAAGCAGGGGGTGGACACTGCAAGATCTTTCAAGTCTCAAGTGAAAGAAATACAGCAAAAGTTAGAATATACACATGGTCTCACTCAAAGACTAAAAAATTAATAATTTCAAAAGAGCTAACTCAAGATAGCACTCCCAATGAAATGTCAGTGGAGGCTAGTGCAATCTTTAACTTGGTTTCAGTAATCAAGACCAACCCTATGCTGCCAGCTTCAAGAAGGCCCTTGAGCAATGGGGAATACTGCTGGAAAAATCACTTTGCTTTTCAACTGCAAACTCAAAACTGGCAAATATTTGACCCTAGGCCTTTAGACTTAGCAGTCCTTTGGTTCAAAGGTCAGGGATACTGCAAAGGTGGATAAGCAGAACACTTGACTGGAGCACAGAGACAAGATGATGGAAAACAAATGACAGAATCCCTTTAACTTTAATCCTTGTTGATAAGGCCCAGGGAGCAGCTTAAGATGGAAGGATTAGCACCTGTAAACAGTGTGAGACAGACAGGGGAGCACCTGGGAACTGGAGAAACAGCAATAAGATGGCAAATGAGGCTGTTAAAAACAATCAACATCCCTTCTTGCATCCAGTTGCTGCGCCCACACCGTGCTCCACTATCTCCAACTGGAGAAAAAGCATGATGCAAGATGCATCTGGGACAGATAAAGAGGGGAATCAACTCACTGCATGGGAATGATGATAGCCTCCTCTTGTCCATGTGGTTTGTTGGCTCCCTGTCTAAGCCTCCATCTTCCTTGCACACTCACCTCATAAGTGTTGGAGGGAAGGGGCTGTGGGAGAAGGCAGATGTTGCAGGAGGCACCCAAGAACCATGAACACAGAACAGCAATATCTTCAGGGAAGGTAAGAGTTACCTGAATCTTCCTTCCACCATGTGTTTACAACTATGGCAGAGAGTGGAAGAAGAGGAATGAGTAACAATATGTTCTAAGGGAGTAACGGGTACAGGATTATAGAGATGAAAAGGGGAATACTCTGTCTTCCTTAAAAGTCCCAAACTGGCTCAGCATTCCTGAGTCGTACAGTATAGTTACAGGAACACGTTATCACAAGCCAGACGGGGGCATTGATTCAAGGCTATTCAACTGCCCATATGTATCTAGGAAATGCAAGGCTCTTTATACCACCAACAAAGGAAGAGTAAGCTACTGCTTACTTAGCTGCAATAAGAAAGAGTCCATGCAGTTTTCAAAATAGCTAATGAACTATCCCACAGGCATTTGTTCACATAACTACACTTCAGGTTTGCAGGTCCTTACCTGAAGGACTTGCACTGCTGTGGTACAAACATGGGTACCAAACACCTCTAATTGCATCATCAAGATGAACAGGCCACTGATGAAGGAAAAGGAACTCAGAAGTATATTTAGCTTAGAAGCATGCATAAAATGTGTCACTGCCCGGAGGAGACCTCTTCACAAATGAGGCTCAAACATAAAGGGAGTAGTAGGAAAAAAGAAAGGGAAACATGACAATATAAAATGTATGTTCATGCATTATAGTATGTAAGCATCTTCAAGTATCTTATCTTCTTGTATGCTAAGTCTGATTCCTTCCTCTTTGTAAGAAAGACAACAGGCATGAGGGCTAAAGGATGCAAGCAGACAAACTTGGCAAACCAGTCTGGCAAGGACACCACACATGGGGCAAAATACTGAGATATTTGTGAGGGAAGACAAGAGACAGGAGCAAGTGTTATTGGCAAGGACAGGGAACACACCAAAGACGTAGAAGGTGCTTCATGATACTGAGTATTAGCTTGATGACTTTAAACCCGATGAGCAGCATAGTAAGATACTGTAATGACTCAAGAGTGGGCGAGATGGTCAAGCCACTGATGTAATAGCATCAACAATTTTAAAAGATTGGGGTGGGGCTGATTTTAGCAGGTAAAATCTAAGAAGCAGCTGCACTTGCAAGACTGAAGAAGAGCATGGATGAGAACAGAAGGGGCGCATTTCAGGAACATCACGGAGGAATCTGTTATGGTTTGGTTATCCTCAGAGAAAAAAAACATCCCAAACTCTTTGTTTTGCTGATAGAGGGATTACATTTCTAGACATTAGAGCTCCAAGGAAAACTTTCTAAATGTAACCCTGTCTTCAGCAAGGGTGTGTCTGAACACAGATGCATGCTCTTGGTTAGGGTGTGAATTCACAGGACACTTGCTACTCTACATTAACTCACATATGAATCCAATCAGACTGTAGTTGCATGAACACTTTCAACTACCCTAAGACAGTGGTAGTACCAAAAGTTTTATTCTCACCATCCCTGCGTTACCATCTCAACAGCAACACACAAATACTTGTGCAGGACTGCTGTGAGCTGGATCAAGGAATTAAACTGAGTTAATACAAACCACTTCTTCAGTTAGATCAGTTTCAAATCTGGGACAAATTCCTCAGTGTGAGTCACTTGGTGACCATACACATTCTTTCATTAGCACAAGGGAGAAGGATGCACCAAGATGTGCATATATGATGACTTCAGCAATAAAGCATTAAGAATTCCTGTACAAAGTCATATGCTCCTTTCAGAAGGTGGAGGGAACCCCTTTACACCTAAGAGTCCATAGGAGGAAACTGGTGCACAGCAGCCAGTACACTGAAAAAATCACCCCTTTGCTTACTGCATGCAAACTTTTTCATACAGAAAAGCCCTGCAGCTGCATAGGGGCAAACAGCAGTTCTAGAACGACTATAAACTGCTTTCTTGAACCTACTGAGAAGTTAATTGAATGTGTGTAAACATGTATGGAATAACTGCTGGGTTCATGAAAGAAAATGGTTTTGTATGATTAAGTACCACTGTGGTATTTTATCTAAGTAGTACCCTCTTACAAGTATTCCTGAATTAACATGATACTTTATTATCCTAAACCGTAACATGTGGGTTGGACAGAAATGGTGGCAATCTTCCTTTTCCTAGATTTGATTACCTTAACTTAGAGATTCTGACACCTTCTGCTTACTAGCTTGTGGTACAAGAGCTCCTGAACTGGGTTAAAGCTTGGTTTGCTCACTATATGGCAGGATTAAAGCAATGGCCATAGCAATTAAAGTAATATCTGCTTTTGAACCAGCCAGCGTGCCTGCGTACAGTAACTGTTAAAAAACATGCTTGGCTATGTTTTGCCTAGCCAGACAAGAAAAATTTTCTTCCTTTGAACTATTGCTTATGATTCCCCACCTCTTTTTTACGTTTTGTGCTTTTCAGACAGCACAATCATTCTGCTCCTATCATTCAAAAGCAATTCATCTGGAAGGTGCTTCTAAGATGAGCAAGTGTTCCCACTTCCACTAAGAGAAACACTATTCTGACCATGGAGACTCATTCCCAGCTTACCAGATATCTCCACTTACAAGGACTATACATCAGCCTCAATCTCTACACAACTCCTGTAGTTACCTGAACAAATACCACAGTGAGTGACAGGCAGAATATGATCCTAGACGGTATTTTTATAAGTCCAGGAGATAAAATAGCTACGACGATCCTTCAACCTCCCCCTATCTAGCTCTTCTGATAATATTAACAGTTTAGATCAAGATTAAATTCCAATTATAGCTCACTAAATAACCCACTAATAGAGTAACTGATCTAAGACAGACAATTATGAAATATTTATGAAGAACTTTTGCTGCAAACATGTAAAACAGTGTATGAAGTGTCTAGCATCTGCCTTTACAGATGATTTTTTGCAAGGTCTTAAAAGGAGCTGACAGTTCAAGAAACAAGAAATTCAGGAGATACAATCTCACTGAGGCTGGATCATCTTCAGTATATTCACAGACAGCCAGGTACATTATGTCCGCTAATATAACCACACAATAAGTATATGGGTAAAATGACTCTAGTGACTCTAGACTGATGTTCCTTGTCAAAGACTTAACAGCGTTTGTTGCAATGCTGCCATGTGAAATCATAAGACGACAGACTCAGAAGAGCTTCCTGAAACTGAAATCAACATTAATTTTATTTACGGAAACCAACAATCAACATTATAGTATTATGCAATTTGGATGTGCTTTTTTTCCCCCTAAAGAGGTTTCCTTCCTGTCTGTCACAATTCAGTTCTCAAGTTGCTGCTGCTGCTTCTGCTCCTTTTAGGGACTTGACACTGTAATTTTATTCCATGTTCAAGACTCTTGGCTCACTGCCATATATTCAAAATTCCTAATATTCATGCATGGATTAACTGGTAATCTGAAGTGGTCTGGATAACAGCTTCTGATAGTACCATTTATGAATATGGAAGAAAGGATATAAGAACTAACATGGAGGAAACCTGGCATTAGCACACAGGAAGTTCATGGGAGGATCTTGATGTATGCATCCCACAGGGAAAGAAATAATACTGATCTCAGAAAAAAAAAAAATCATTGGAATAATATTATTTATTCAAAACCAAACCAAACATCACATTACCCTTACAAAAAAAATTCTAAAAATAAATTTCTCCATCTTCCAGGATCTTCCACAAATAACACTATTTTTCTCTCACATGCTTCCCACATCCCCACCATCCTTCCTCACTGATTAACAGAGAGTTTAAGACTGTAGGTATTTAATACCTTAACACTGTAAAGAAAGGCAGCTGCTGTAAAGTTGGTGAAGCTGCTAGACAGGCTAACAAACAAGAGAGAGGGGGTTTCTTATCTCTACCTCCATTTTCCTCCACTGATAAAAAATAAACACTATTAGTAAAATGCATCAGAGCAGGTTGTCCTGGGCAATCAAGAGCAGGTCCATACTATTCCATGGTATGTGAAGCAATACTGGGCAACCAAAGAGAAGTTGGCATTGGTATAGAACTATGACTATAAGCCATCACGTGTCCTGACATCAGCAATTTTGATTTAAACTGTCTCTGATGAGAGCAACAGCCTGAGTCAGCCTGCCAGCACATAAACAGGAGCAGCTCTAGACTCAACAGACAATGCATCTGCAAGGTTGGGAGTGAAGCAATATTTCTCATAATCCAAGTTACTGAACAAGCTGACCAGGTGCTTTTGTGTAAATGGCCCCATCCACAAATGTACTAATTATGTTATTTTACGGTTATTTTAAATTGAGAATATTATATAAAGTTAAAATAACTCTACAGGTGTATTCTGGTTTTGTATTTTGCAAGCCTACCACAAGACTTTTCTTATGGTTTATCAATCTCTTGGATTATATTTCATAATTTTTCTTCCTCTGATCTGGGATACTAAAATTCCTAACAGCAGGCAGCATTAACTCTAGAAGCTGGATAATCTCTGCCACGAATAAGCAACCTAACAGTTGCATTTGTTACTGAAAACTGGTTTGAGGTGGGAAATTTCAGAAGCATTTTTGTAACAATGACTACTTCCTGATGGAAGGAAGGAAGCTAAGATGGATCATGAGGGAACATCAAATGCCAAAGGGCACTCCAGGAAGAGTATCAAAACCAACCTAGATGACTTCAGACAATTCCATTCATTTCAAGTAAACATTACTTTAGAATTAAGGAGTCTAAAACATGGATTAAAAAAAAAGATTCACAAGTATAATTTGATCTCTAACACAGATTAAAAATTTTTCCATTATTAACAAGCACTTTGTTTTGGTTTTATGCTTTAGTATAGGCGGTT
>NW_010336426.1:49101-50175 GCF_000700745.2 Antrostomus carolinensis
TCCTGCAAAGGATTACAGGGCAGCTTAGCGGAGTGGTGGGGCAGGACTGGACAACTCTGGCCTGCAAGACTCGAGGTAGATTGCTGTGCTTGAGGCTAGTACTACATGCCTCTGTTCTGTTCTATGTAAAGAACGTATCTGGTTTACATTGAATTAGTCTAAAATCACTAGAGAAGACTGGAAACTGCCAGGTATTAATAGACCAGAAGAGGGAAACTTTTAGGAAGGTGCCTCTATTTAGAGGTTGGATGCTGTTTACTTAACAATAATTTTCTGCAAAGTAACTAACCAACAAGTAGATGTAAAATAACATTTCTAATTGTGCACTGGTATTTTATGATCTTGGTTTATTTTTATTTTATTATTGTATTATTAGGCATTGCAGTAGTGCTGAAAGATTCCAGTAATGGAGCAGGGGCGTACCATATCAGGGACCATACCAAACCAGAATAAAGACATAGCTCATAATATATAAAACTAAAAATGTATTTAGTTGATCTCCACTTCTTGCAGTTTTCAGGTTTTGTTAAATTCATTGCTCAAACCTTTGTAACCCTGATCCATAAATTTTTATTTCATTTTATGCAGTTCACTTTTTATTTAGCTGAGATTCATGTATACTATTTCAAAAACATCTAAAAATCTGTCTTGATTATGTAAGTCAGATGTTGAACTGTTACTTGACTGCTTTGTCAAGTCAACTTTGTATGCACAGTATTTTGTGGACAGAAGGAATATTACTTCACTCAAGATTTAAGTCACCTTAAGGCAAGCCAGCTCCAGGGATATTTACACTGAGCCTTTGCTATGAATTCTGGAGGGGGAAGATGGGGGTAAAAGGACTCATCTATGGAAAGCGAGTTTCTATTGACACAGGATTATCAGATGAACTTCATCGATGCTTTCTTTTCCTGACACTCAGACAGTCCTGAACTATGGGTACAGCAATGCTTGCAAAGCACTGGGACAAATCTTGGAAAACACAAAGTACACAGCTAGTGCTTCAATGGTTTGTAATGTTTCACCACTTACAGTAGGATAGTCAATATAATCATAGAATCATAGAATGGTTTG
>NW_010336427.1:0-7977 GCF_000700745.2 Antrostomus carolinensis
CTGCTGATGGCAGGGGGGTTGGAACTAGATGATCTTTAAGGTCCCTTCCAACCCACACCATTCTATGATTCTATACTGGGTTGAATCCTGTTTAATGCCTTCACTAATGATCTGGATGATGGGACAGAGTGTACCCTCAGCAAGTTTACTAACCACACAGAACTGTGAGGAGTGGCTGATGCACCAGACGGTCATACTGCCCTTCAAAGGGACCTCAGCAGGGTGGAGAAATGGGTTGACAGGAATCTCATGAAGTTCAACAAGGAGAAGTGCAAAGCCCTGCACCTGGAATATCCCCATGAATCAATATATGCTGGGGATCACCCAGCTGGAAAGCAGCTTTGCAGAAAAGGACCTGGAGCTCCTAGAGGACCATGACCATGTTGGTCCTAGGAGACTATGACTTCAACCAAGTTGAATGTGGGCCAGCAATGTGCCTTGGCAGCAAAGAAGGCTAGCGTTATCCAGGGGTGCACTAGGCAGACTATTGCCAGCAGGATATGATCCTTTCCATCTGCGCACTGTTGGTGAGACATGCCTGGGTTCTGTGTCCAACTCTGGGCTCTCCTGTTCAAGAAAGACATGGACATATTAGAGAGAGACCAGCCAAGGCCCATGAAGGTGATGAAAGGACTGGAGCACCTCTCCTACAAGGAAAGGCTGAGAGAGCTGAGACTCCTCAGCCCAGAGAAGGGAAGGCTGAGGAAGGATCTTATCAATGTATACAAATACCTGAAACGAGACTGTCAGGAAGATGGAGTCAGGCTCTTTTCAGTGGTGTCCAGTCACAGGACCAGATTGTGCAATGGATACAACCTAAAACACAGGAGGTTCCACCTGAAACACTTTTTTACTATAAGGGTGACTGAACCCTGGCACAGGGTGCCCAGAAAGGTTGTGGAGTCTGCCTCCTTGGAGGTCTTCAAAAGCCATCTGGACATGGTCCTGGGCAGCCAGCTCTAGATGGCACTACTTGAGCAGAAGGGTTGGACAAGGCGACCTCCAGAGGTCCCTTCCAACCTCAACCATTATGTGAAAGAAATGAGCAGAAACTTTGGTCAGTTTATAATCTAACCCTGTAAATTGGAAATGGGAGATACATGGTCTAGCAGCTGGGAAAAAACACATCTTGAACCAATCTGAAAAACTGGAAAAAAATGAATATAGAAGTTAATGAAAGAAGAAAAAAGTATAATGATATTCATGAAAGACAATCACCCCAGTATTTCTTATAGCCAAATTAAAAGGCTGTAAAACAAAAACAGTATGCAGGAACAAGACTAGTCAGTTTTACCTCACTGTCTGCTACGACAATGCAGCAAATTCTCCTAGAAGTTATGTTGAAGCATATGGAATAGAGAGAGGTGATTAAAGACAGCCAACATGGCTTCACCTAGGGCAAATCGTGCCTAACTAATCTAGTGGCCTTCTACAATGGAGTGACTGCATCAGTGGACAAAGGAAGAGCAACTTATGTAATCTACCTGGACTTCTGTATGGTCCCCCGTGACTTTCTTACCTCTGAATTGGAAAGACATGGATTTGATGGATGGACTGTCAGTTGGATAAGGAACTAGCTGCATGGCCAGTTCTAAAGAGTTACAGTGCATGGCTCCAGGTCCAAATGGAAACTAGTAATGAATGGTGTTCCTCAAGGGTGTGTACAGGTACCAATACTATTTAATATCTTCATTAATGACATAGATAGTGGGACTGAGGGCACCCTCAGCAAGTTTGCTGATTATACCAAGTTGAGTAGTGCAGTTGACACATCTGATGGACAGGATGCCATGAGGTTCAACAAGGCCAAGTGCAAGACCTCGCATCTGGGTTGGAGCGATCCCTGGTATCAATACAGGCTGGGGGATGAGGACATTGAAAGCAGCCCTGAGGAGAAGGGATTGGGGGTACTAGCAGATCAAAAACTGGCCATGAGCCAGCAATGTGCGTTTGCAGCCCAGAAGGCCAACCGTATCCTGGGCTGCATCAAGAGAAGCGTGGCCAGCAGGTCGAGGGAGGTGATTCTGCCCCTCTACTCTGCAGACCTGTTGGAGCAGATCCACAGGAAGGCCACAAAAGTGATCAGAGGAATGGAACACCTCTCTTACCAGAACAGGCTGAGAAAGTTGGGCTTGTTTCAGCTGGAGAAGGCTCTGAGGAGACTTCTTGTGGTCTTTCAGTACTTAAAGGGGGATTATAGGAAAGATTGAGAGGGACATTTTAGTAGGGCCTGTGGTAATAGCACAAGGGGTAATGGATTTAAACTAAAAGAGGGTAGATTCAGACTAGATATAGGAAAGAAACTTTTATGATGAGGGTGGTGAAACACTGGATCAGGTTGCCCAGAGAAGTTGTGAATGCCCAAACACTGGAAACATTCAATGTCAGGTTGGATGGGGCTCTGAGCAACCTGATCTAGTGAAAGGGGTCTGAACTACGGGATCTTCGAAGGTTTCTTCAACCCAAACCTTTCTATGGTTCTAAGATGCAAACCTGACCTTTATACTCCTTGCACATGCAACTCCAGGAAATTTTCTCCAAAGGATTTAAAAATTCAGCTTTTCATTTATTTTTATGGAAGCTTAAGAAAACTGACCATTTACTATAACTGTTACTGACAGATTGTTACATATAACATGCAAAACATATATATCCTACCTTTTTATCTTTAATCTGCTATTAGCGTTTAATATTCTCTGTACCAAGTACAAACCCACTACTATTTCAAACTTGTAGTATATAAGTAGTCTTTTCCCATTGCAATTACAAATTGGAAATTTTTAACCTCTCTTAAAAGCCATAGCGCACTGTGTATTTATGGTATGGATTTTAGGTGAATACAGATGGGTTATTATTTGATTGTTTGAAAAAACTGAATACAAACCTGCAAAGGCTAATTAACCTGAGTTATCCTCAAGAGTCCCAGGCTGCAACTCATTGGAGTAAAGCAGGATTCAACCCTTTCATCAAGTGTACTCTCCTTCATGACTCTCTTTTCTTGGATTAGGTTGACTAAGTAAAAACAAACACAGGATTTTTAATACTACCACTGACCTGACATTACACATTATAAGGCTATTGCTCAATGGTCATACTTGATAAGAAGGATATATCTACAAGCAGCTTTTAAAAGTTGATAAAGTATGAATGTGCATTTTAGGTATGCAGCAAACACATGGAAAGTGCCTTTGCTATTAGCAGACTGGTAATTTTATTAATGTTTTTATAATGTATTACTTTATGTAACAAACTGACTACAAGAACTGACCACATCTTTTAAAAATGCACTAATGTTTACAGTTACTATATAAACCTATTGTACATACAAAAGACTGAGGTTCTCCCTTCAGCTTACTGAATATATTTAAAGTTTAAAAAGAAAAACTAATTAAAAGAAATAGCTTGGCCTATGCAATGGAGTCTGAACAATGCTTTTAAGTAATGAGCATTTTATTTTACCCATATAACAAGCGTTTTATTGAAATTCAATCAAAAGATGCCGGCCTCAGCCCCACAAAGGGGTTGCACTCAACAGAATGAACAGAAGCCTGCTATCGGAGTACTTAGGAAATGTCCTGATCTGCCACTGAAACCATTTTGCACTGTACCTGAGTGTACCTAAGTCAGGTACCTGCATTTTGTACCCGACCCCTCTGCAACAGCCTTTGCCATTTAGGGTAATTTCTTGTGAACCTTCAGAATTGAGGCAACACAAGATTTAAGCTGACCTTTTCAGACCTGTCAGAAATAATTTAAATGTATTGTCATCATTAATGTAAGGTAGAATTCATGGTATATTTTGAGAATTAGGTATGGGTTTGACTTTCACTGTAGGTTTTTTAAAATTTGAAATCTTTAGCTAAATGATTCCTTTAATATTGGTAGTGTCAGTTGTTATTTTTTTTAATATAAATCTATGCATGTAAACTCATCCTTAAGTACACTTCTTAAAACTAGAATAGGAAAAGAAAATTTTGTTTGGCAACTGGACTATTTCAGGGACAAGGAAATTAAATGATAAAAGTAAATGCTACAAATTTGTTTTGTAACACTTGTAAAATGCAGACATTGGTTGTCTGTGGAGACAGTTGAGGAGCGTGTCTACTGGGAGGGTTTTTAAGTGCATAAGTCACTTGACTGAAAGTTAAGCAATATGTTAGGGAGCTGTATTGCTGCTCTTGATAGTTTTCTGTTTTGTAGTTTATGTGTTGAAATGTTTTGAATGTATAGCACTGGTGGCCAGGGCCCCAGCTAGATGCCTAAAGCACAATTTTTTTCACTCTAAGTCAAAACAAATAAATACTGCAAGATGTGGAAGATAAAATACTAATCTACACTAGCTAAATAAAAGTAATAAAAATAGGAAATCCCTTCCGTGAATGCTGTGTTTATCCTAACACACTGCTGAGGCAAAGTGATCAAAATTCAGCTTTTTTGGTGTCTCAAATGTACATTGGTCAGCTGGTGTAGAGCTCACACTTTTAGCAATGACGAGCTGTTTTTTTCTCAGCAGTTTACAAAATTATTTTTCAACTTTCTTGGTTTCTGGGTATAAATACCATGATTGGAAAGCAGACATATTTACAACACGCAATCCAGACACCTTCTAAATACTGTCTAGGACTCGGCCCAACAAGCATGATCTGCTTTTTCATGTCCCATGCTGGCTGATACCTTTTCAGGTCCCAACCACCACAGACACCTGATACTCTTGGAGAGTGTCATAAAGGTCTCTTAGTGTTCCACATTAATGAGGGTTTTCTTCCCCTTCCTTTGTCCAACACAGGGGGCCATTTGGGAAGACAGATACAACTTACTTTCAGGTGATACTTCAAGCTTCATTTCAAAGAACATATTAAGTCAGACAGTAATTCAATTTCTCACGTAATTTAAAAAAAAAAATGTTATTTGAAGAGGATGTTTTCTGAGGTCATGCTCAGTTTTCAACAACTTAGCTCTGGGTAATAGGAATGCTGCCTAAAATGAGGGACACTAAGGGCTTGCTACTTCATTTCTACATACGAGATGAACGTCATTATACATAAAAGTTATCCCACTAAAACAGAAGGAACTACTCATATACATGCATTAAAAACATATGTGCAAGTCTTTGCAGGATTAAAAAGGGCAGGAAGATACCTGTTGGGGCAACACATACCAGATGGGTGGAAGGAAGAATGAGGTGATAGGAAGACATGGATATGTGGGCAGGTTGCATGCACAACTTAAAAGTTTGAAGGTGCTTGAAGGCCTGATTTTATATTTTGACCTTGTTTCAAGCAAATGTGATGCTTGTCATGCAACAGCTGTTCCTGAAGCACCTGAAGCTCATGATCGGTAACTCACACTAAATAACGATGAGAGCACTAACACAACATTTTGGATCATGTCCTTGCTAATTTTTTACAAAACAGTGTTCAGCATAGTTCATAAGATTCTGATTCATAAGTCAGATATCTATCATGCATCACCGAACGCATCAGGGTACACCTTACACAACTAGCAGGGAGGTGGCTGACATCATTGCACTGAGGAACCAGTACAGAACCTAAAATTCTGTTGGTCCTCATAAAAAGAGTGTATAGCTTAGTCAAGTCACTGGCAAAAGGAGGAGTAAGAAAGAGAAGAGCTTGCATGTGAATTTGTAGTGAATGGAGAATCATTATATAGGCAATGTAATAACTCCTGTAAATGATGCCTTGCCAGTAACGTCCAAGTTGCATTTTGAAGAAGTAAACTCAGGAAGTTTGAGGAAAGAGGAACAAAATTTTATAGCTGTAAATTAGCCTTCTGTGCACAGGCAAGAAAGCTAAGACACTGACGTAATATTCCTCTTATTTTGAAAATTCCTTTTAAAAAAACCCCCAAACCATCACATTAAAAACAGTTCTTGTGAAGATGTATCACTCTACTGTCAGTAGAACAAACTGCACTTAGGTCATGTAAAAATGGCCTGCTCTTTTTGAAGAAAGGGAAACATGATTTTCTGCTAGCAAATATATGTATAATTTCTCCCATACTGTGTAAAAGGGAATATTCTTACTTGCAAAATAAACATGCAGATTGTTAAACTGGAATCATACTCAGAACATGATGAATAAGATATTTGAACATTTAATTTGCTAGAAGAAATACGGAATAATTCACTCTTGAATCAAAAGAAAAGGAAATTAAAAAAAATAAGAACAATGGTTTAATTTCACAACTCTTACTAGCAAAACTTTTGTGAGCCTTTGTGAAATGAAGACAAATTAATTGCTATAGTTCCACTACTTTGTAAGGCTTTAGTCATACAGATGAACAGTGACCATCACCATAGCTAGGAAAAGCTGCCAGAAGGCTGACCCTAAAAATAGGAAGAAAGAAAATAACATGAACTCTCTAAATATCAGCCAGTTATGCACTTCATTCAAGCAAGACTCCAAAAGATCAGGAATTGTGGCAGGATCCTGTAGATACTTTCACTGGGCTAGTCCTTGGCTAGTAGCCAACACAGCCGTTCACCCACTTCCCCCCCACCCCCAGGGGATAGGGGAGAGGATTGGCAGGCAAGGATAAGGGGGCTTGTAGGTTGATATAAGAACAGTTTAATAATTGAAATAAAAGAAAACTTAAAATAATACCAATATTAAAATAGTAATGATAATGATAACAGTAACAAATTATACAAATAAGTGATACACAGTACAATTGCTCACCACCTGCCAACCAAGCCTGGCCCGTTCCCAGATAATGATCCAGGAGGAGCAACAATCCTGAACTGAAACCACAATCCTGGAAGAGTGAGAGCCCGAGCGAAAGCCAGAGAGAGCTAAAAGGGGAAGAGACCCTCACCAGTATACTGAACATGATGTGATATGATATGGAATATCCCATTGGCATATCCAAATGCCAGTTTAGCTTATTAATTTAAATATTCCTCACCTCCTTAGATCTTGGGCTTGTAGACTAACAGAACACAAAGTCCTTCACTTCCAGCAACAAAAAAGCAAACACTGGTATGTCATCAGTGTCTCCCTCATAATAAGTCCCAGGCTGAAAAGCAAAACACAGCACTTTTCTAACTACTGAAAAAGGAACCCAGCTCTGTTCCACCTAAAAACCAGGACAATTGTTCATCTGATGGCTTCTCAATATGATGTCTCACTCTTGTGAGTATTCCACCATAAATTTAAAATGAATTTCCAAAGGATACAGAAAGGTAAACTGATGTGTATTCTGCCATGGGAAAAGCACATCACAGCAGAGCTAATTTTATCCTCTGAGACTGCAAACCCCATGTCTTCCAATAAATTGCTGAGGAGGTGGAGTTTTTCTGCATACTTTCTCTCTGGCACAGAGACTTATCCTCAGTTTATATTACCATTATGCTATTTGTTCTTTTATGTGTCAGCAAACTCAGTTACCTTGTACTTACATCAACACCCTGGAAACACAGTTTTTGTCTCAGATGACAAGATTCTTGAAAAGGAGGCCTGTGTTTTCCTTTAACCTAACAATATGAAAATAATTTTCCTGGTTTCTTACTGCCACCACAGAGCACAGACCAGCTGAGAGTCAGCATGTCCCTGGGAAAAGACACCGAAGTCTAGCAGGCAGCAACTTCAGTTGCGAGAGTATGGTGTTCCAACAGCTGAACTCTAATTTATTTGTTTTAGAGAGGGAAGAGAGAAGATAGATTTATCTTCAGTCACCAGAAGGATTTCTTCTTTCATATATGAAAGGGTGAAAAGAAAAAAAATTACCAGGGATGTATGTCACTGCAGAATCGATGCCCTACCTAGAACCCTCTTTTCCCAGGAGTGCAAATCTATGCTCCAGGTCAGTTTGCCACTTGGTGCGGAGAAGGAACCCCAACTGTCCGCCGCGCCAGCAGCCCCTCCAGCAGTCTCGGGGCTTGCTCGGACCCAACAGATGGGCACCAAACTCCTGGGGTGAGACTGGGCGTTTCCTGCCAGCCAGAGGACACCAACCCCC
>NW_010336428.1:0-782 GCF_000700745.2 Antrostomus carolinensis
AGAGGATACAAAGAAGGCAGAGTTACTGAATTCCCTTTTTGTCTCTGTCTATGCTGCTGGAGACTGTCCCCAGAAGCCCCGGACCCCTGAGGCCCCAGAGGAAGTCAGGATAAAGGAGGAGTTTGCCTTGGTGGATGAGGACTGGGTTAGGGACCAATTAAACAATCTGGACATCCATAAATTCATGGGTCCTGATGGAGTGCACCCACAGGTGCTGAGGGAGCTGGCAGAAGTCATTGCTAGGCCACTCTCTGTCATCTTTGGTAAGTTGTGAGGAACAGGAGAGGTGCCTGAGGACTGGAGGAAAGCAAATGTCACTCCAGTCTTCAAAAAGGGCAAGAAGGAGGAGGTAACTACAGACCAGTCAGCCTCACCTCCATCCCTGGAAAAGTGATGGAACAACTTATCCTAAGTGCTATCTCTAGGCTTATCAAGGATAAGAGGGTCATTAGGAACAGTCAACATTGCTTCACCAAGGGGAAGTCAAGTTTGACCAACCTTATAGACTTCTATGAGAACATAACCAGGTGGATAGATGATGGCAAAGCAGTGGATGTGATGGATCTTGATTTCAGCAAAGCATTTGACACTATCTCCCACAGCATCCTTACAGCTAAACTGAGGAAGTATGGTCTGGGTGATCAGTTAGTGAGGTGGATTGTGAATTGGTTGAAAGGAAGAAGTCAGAGAGTTGTGGTCAATAGGACAGAGTCTAGTTGGAGGCCTGTGTCTAGTGGAGTGCCTCAGGGATCGGTCCTGGGACCAGAACTATTCAATATATT
>NW_010336429.1:0-215 GCF_000700745.2 Antrostomus carolinensis
CCCCCCCAAAACCCCCCCAAAAACCCCCCAAAACGGTACTGCCGACCCAAACCCACCCCAAAACCAGCCAAAACCACCCCAAAACACCCCAAATCCCCCCAAAACACCTCCAAAACCCACAAATCCCCCAAACCCCCCCAAAACCCTGAAATTCCCCCCCAAACCCCCCAACAACCCCTAAAAAACACCAATTCTTCCACAAACACCCCCAAACC
>NW_010336430.1:0-19858 GCF_000700745.2 Antrostomus carolinensis
ACTCTATCCTAGCAAAACCAGGACACACAGGCTGGCTGCTCAGAGATCTCCACGCAGCTGTGTGCAGCAGGCTGAGAGGCAGGTAGGAGGAAGGCTGCTCCCCATCCAGCAGCAATGGACTTGGAGGGTTTTCCATCTTGCAAGGAGAAGAATGTAGGTGACAGCTGCATTTTTCTTTCATTCAGAGCCTATTATTCCTGCATTTTAATTTGCTTTCTTCACAATGAAGGGAAAATGAAGCTCTGATGAAACACCAGAGTACCCTTGCAAACAAAATAGTTTTGTCAAACAACTCTGACCCCTGCTTGTGCTGGCAGAGATCACTCTCATTTAGCAACATAAAGCTGAACATTGTCTTTGCAATAGAGATGAAACAGTGAAAGATAGGAGGCAAAGCCCGTGGGGGTGGGCGCAAAATGAAGTGTCCTGGGCTGCAGTTTGGTTAACATAATGCATTTCTGAATGTGTGAGATGCCCATGGTATGGTGTAGATGCCCAGGATGGTGTGAGAATCGATGTCCTACTAGTGGCCAGAGACCTTATCTGGGGGCTTGGTAGACACCATGCATCTCCAAGTGGTGTGGAAAACTCCAGTGGGATATTGTGTTGGTGACACATGCACAAAGGAGACCAGAAAGGAGGATCTTGCGACCCTCAACCTGTAGAGCCATGCCACAAATTTCCCATATTTCAATGTGGCTGTTGACTTGGTGGACAGCTTTGCTTATTATGCCTGTGGCATATGAAGTTATCTCATGGGCTGGGATGAAACACAGTATTTGCGAAGTCCATGCAACGTGCAAGACCTGGTGGTACATCTGTCTTGTTTGTTTGGAACATAGGACATGGAAAAGCCTGCAAAAAGACTCACAGGTTATTTGGAGAGACTAATAATAATTTCCTTTATTCTCAGAAATTCTACATTTCCTCCTCCTGGATCATTTTCATTATCCATGTCATTAGCTGTGGTAAAAGGGGGTGGGAGCCATTTGATGTGCCAGGATTAACCAGGAGGGGAAGTGCAAGGTGACCTGGGTGGTACTTATAGACAGTGTTGGCCATGACCATGTGGGTGGAGATGGTCTATGGTAGCTGGGAGCCTTCTCCAGCTCATCCCATGGTGATGGGACCTGGTAGCATGGAAAGCCTTCCCTTACATACTAGAATTTTTCTTTCCCAACTCCCTCAGTAACAAAACAGATGGAAAAATGTTCAGATCCTGATCCTGACATGCTGTCTCAGCCATGATAGGGGAGTTCTGCCGTGCCTTCTGCTTACATGGATGAACTGGAGTCATCCACACTTTTGCAGACATTTTAAACATCCTTCTTTCTTTGAGATTTGTGCTTGGTTTACTTTCCCATTTGGAATAAGCAGCCATGAAGAAATCGTTCAAAGCAGGGTTGCCAGAAGTGCACGACACTTTTGTCTACAGAATCTCTACAGATCAGACCCTTCCAAAAAAATGGTGAATAGGGTGGGTTTCCTACTGAACAGCCCTGCATTCACACTGATATTTCAGCCCTGGCTTTGTATGTATATATGCATCCAATGGAGGCTTCTCTAACGAATTATGTTTATTTCCGAAAGACAAATCTGTCTCAAGAACTGATTCATACTGTGACTAGCTGAAAGCTATTAAACAGTGCAATAATGGCCTTCAAATTACAGCGTGTGTTGAGGCAAACCTGCTAATAAGGTGGATTTTCTGTGGATTGAAATGGCCCTTTTTAGCAGGTTTGCACTGTGCCCGTGTCCTTGCCTGTCTCGAGTAGCAGGCTCCAGGGGGTGTTCTGAAAGCTTCATTAAAAAATGCTTCATGAAAACCCTCTGATCTCGGCAGCAGGCAGGAGAGACCATATCTGGATAACCTTGCCATTCGTACAGAGCAGGGGGTGAGCACCTCTCCCTAATGTCCACTCCTGTTAGTGCTTTAAATAGGTCTCCTTGACTCATGGCAATGAAAATGGCTTACTGACAAGTTTCTCTTAGCCCTGTGGCTATAAAGTCTGTTCTCTAAAGAAAAAGAGATGTGGAGACCATTTGGCTTAAACCCCCTTAAGCAAGTGAATAAAATTAATCAGCTGGCTTTTAACTCTGATTCATTTTTTCCTTTAATTCAATTTACAAAAATGTGCGGGCAGAGTCTGAGCCTCTGGGTATATTAACATTAATAAAACACAATTAAGCAAATGCTATTATGTTGCCAGCAACAAAAGGAATGCCCCTGAGTATACAGCTTCCCCTTGCTGTAATAAATATGCAGTCACAAGAACTGCATCTGCAGCCCATTGCTTGAGCTGTCTTAAAAAACCAAAATACCCTCTTTTCCAAAGAAGTTAGCAGGAACAGGCTGAAAGTTAACACACCAAGATGTAGTCACCTGAAGAGGAGAAATGAGAGGGAGAGGTAGGAAAATTTTGCCTTTTGTAGTCAAATTTAACGGTTCAGACTTGATTGATTAGCATGAGTTGCAGAGCATGTGACTGAGACCTTTGAGAACAATTGCATTTTCTCATTGCTTCTAGAGTGTGCCACAGTCAAAACTCCACTCCCAGCAAGAAGAACAGACGAATAAAAACTAATAAGGTAAGAAATCAGTCACATTAATAATAAAAAAGGAAAACTGATGAAAAATACAAATTCTGGTAGAGTATTTTGGTGAAAACTGACTACTTAATGTGACCAAAAGTATATGTCTTCATGTATTCTGCATGTTTTGGAAGAACCTCTCATAAATTAAGATATATATGTATATATATATAAGTATATATATATACATATATATAAAAGAAAGTTAATTTCTCATGTGATAATGCAGACTTTGCAGCTGCAGCATACCTATGCACGTGCTTTGTAGGAGCTGGAAGGATCCTGATTTATCAAACTCATCAGTGAAGTCCATTCATAATTATACCAATGGCAAGACTTTACATAGCGACACCCCTCTTCAAAGCACTGAATTAACTGTTGTCAGGTAATTGTTAAAAATATCGACAAAATGGAAACATGGTCCGTAGCATTAAAGTTGCTCCTTTGGCATTTCAAATTGAATATGTAGGAGTATATTTCAAAAGACTGGGTTTCACAGCTTGCGTAGTGCAGGGAATATTTTCTCAGTGTTTTGACCACAGGTACTGAGGTTATCTATTATTTATTCCTTTCTTGGACTCTTTCTCATTGCTTGTAGCTCTGCCAAGTCAGGATAAATGTTTACGCTAATCCACCGGATGACTCTGAATCCTTTTATTGTTTCATTAAAAAAAGTGATTCATTGTTCCTTAGAAGGGACTAGGGACCTTGTTTTGCCAGGATGCAGTCCCTGAATTGTGATTCTTTAATGATTCAGTCCTTTGGTGAAAACAAAACAAATTTAATAGAATCATAGAATGGTATCATAGAACCATAGAATGATAGAATAGATCATCTAGTTCCAATCTCCCTGCCAGCAGCAGGGACACGTTCCACTAGACCAGGTTGCGCAAAGCCTCATCCAACCTGGCCTTGAACACTTCCAGGGAGGGGGCATCCACAGCTTCCTTGGGCAACCTGTGCCAGTGTCTGACCATCCCCACAGTAAAGAATTTCTTCCTAATATCTAATCTAAACCTACCCTCTTCCATTTTAAAGCCATTAATTTGAAAGAGAGATGGTGCATTTTCCCTTACGATTTGCATGGGCCAAGTTGTAGGGCTTTGGGTGCTCCCACTCGTGGCCATCACTGCCAAGAGCAGATGGGGGCTGTTGTGGTCTCCAGATGCTTTGTGTCATGCTGAGATGGGAGGGACATGTCCCGTCTGGACCCCAGGGGTCCATCTGCAAAGAAGGGGTGCCCGTTACCCAAAGGGTAAACTGGGCAGAGTCGATGTAAAACCAACACTGTTGGTTTTGGCATGTTTCATTGCCTGACCAGGTGGGGCTGCAGGGCTGGAGGAGAGAGCCCACACCACAGGGGCTTGTTGCCTCCACCCCTGTGTTTGCCCTTCACTGGGGTGAAATGGGCTCTCAGCACAAGGGGAGGGTCAATTCCTCATGGGCACGGCTGGCCTCTCTTATCTCTTAGTTCCTGGATTTCTTCTGATTCAGTTTTCTGGAGAAAGGCCAGTGGTAGCAATTGATCAGTGACATGAACAACATCAGTAGCAAAGGGGAGGTGAACCCAGAGGAGGACAGGAAAGGAAAGAGAAAGGTCATCCGCGTCCTGCAATACCTGGAGAAGTGATGGCCATAGACCCAGAGCTGTCCCTGCTGACTTGATCAGTAGGGTGCATTTATTCAATGTACAAGGCAAGAGGGAGCTTAAGGAGTTGGAGAAATAATCCAAAAGAAATAGGAAACAATTCAGTAAAGATGTATGAGTTGTATAAGGAAAGCCTGAGAAAAGCTGGTGTCATTTGCTCAAGACTGACACCATAGCCATTTTCAAGTACGTCAGAAATTGCTGAAAAAATGTGTATTGTTCTTTACATCTGCTTCATTACAGTAAGAAGTATTGGAGCAAGGGAGGTTTTGGTTAGAGATATCCCAACAACTTTTAATTGTTGAGAGAGCCAGGCAGCTGAGCTGAATGCCAAGACAGGTTATCTACTGTTTAGTTTTTAGAGGTTTTGGGAAACAGGTGAGTAAGTAAAGTGTTTTTAATCATGAATGGTTTATATACAATTTATCCTGACTCAATGCTTAGGGATGGACTAAAGGACTCCTTGAGCTTGCTTCAGCCCTATTTGCTGAGATTTCTACATTGTATAAACTACAGTGTAGGTCTGGCCTAGCTGGAATGTTTTTGCCATTAAGCAAAACAAAAGGCTTACAGATGTGAATGGCAAATTGTGTACTGCAAATTAAATCTTTAAGTAATTATACATGGCCTTTTCACATTGGATTTATACGTTATGGATGTTGTTTTAGTTCACTGCATATAAATAACGAGTCGAGAATCGCTCTCCTTAATTGAAACCATCTCTACTTTTCTATGAGAGAGATTACAATTTTTAACAGACTCTTTGTGTTCTACTGGGGGTTATTGAAGGATTTTTTTGCATTGTTGCTAGACAGCTTCCTGCATGCCAGCAGACAGACACTGCTGGGTATGTCATGGCTAATTAAAAAAATCTCTGTATTTTTGAGTATACAGCAGCCCAAGTTTTTAAAGCTTGCTGCTCAGGATAAGGAAAATTGAATTGGTATGAGTGCTGATGAGACAAAATAATAGCGATTGTGCAGTGTTCTAAAATACGCTGTTGTTCACAGTCCCCTGGATCCACTGGGTGAATGAAGTGGCAAATATCTAGGTATTATTTATTTGTGATAAAAGAGCACTAAGCTGAACTATTCTGACATTGATTTTGTCCAGGCAATTTCAAAGAATCAAGTATCACATTCAAACATAAGAATAGTAAATATAAGAATATTTAGCATGGGAGAATTGGGAATTTTTCAAGGGTCATAAATTGTTTAATTTCTACAATGTCATTTGCAGTTAAATAGCTATTCCAAGCTATTACCAACTCCACAATGGCCATTTTTTTAGAAGGTTAGCCAACAGACTAGATAAAAATGCCTCTGCAGAATGAGCTGAGGAGTTTTTACAGCAAGACAGATTACTGCTAGGTTCTAAGCAAGAACAAGGGCAGCAGCTCTACCATGATGATCTCTGGGGAGGTGAGGTGTGCCGCTGGCTACCTGCACATCACTGGAAACCATCTTGTGTGAGAGACAAGGCTGCCTGGTTCAGTAGGTTCAAAGCATTAGTTGGCTTTCTTTTCTGGTGATTTACACGGGGTACCAGTGCATACAATTAGCAAATATTAGAGAAGAATCTTTGTACGAGTTAAATGTACAACCGGGTCAGTTACGACTGCTTTGACCCTGAAGACAGCATCAGAAACTTATCATTTCTGCAAAGAAGTATATGGGCCAAAGGATAAATCCTTTAATCTCTATGGAAGTTACAATTTGAAAAATTACTGAATGGCAGGCTGAAGCACAGGGATTAGAGAAGCTGAGGGCACCTGATACTGAGATTTATTGGAGGGAATAGATTTAATAGGTGCTTGGGTTTTCTTTTTCTTTGAAGGGATTGCTTTTAATCTGGATCCAGTTCAGGGAAATGAACATACTGAAAGAAGCTTTAAACTGCTTCTCCAGCTAGGCAAGAATTAGATTTGTAGAGATCTTTGTGGAAAATTTTGAACTCCTTATAGATGTCTTTTATATAATGTAGGTGAATAGTCTTACAGGGAAGCTTGGAACTGACAACAGAAGATGCCACTTTCTCTGCTTCTTCTTTAAAATCTTCTTTTACCAGCTTGTTTTTCTTTGCCCTATCCCTTCCTCCCTAAATATACTGTATTTCTTTTACCTGTTCATGCAGAACACAGTTTTGAAGGAGACACTGTAGCTTATCACAATCGTACAGCAGTTAGTCTTTGTGCCTGGCACTTCTTCCAGGGGTGCAGGGCTTGGCTGGTGACCTTTCTTTCCTTGACAAAGCTAGATTTTTTTACTGTTGTGTCTGCTGCTCACCTCTGAGAGAAGATAGTTTTTTTCAGTCTTGATTAAAACAGGAAATCTGTGTTGAAGCAGAGAACTTGTTGATTTCTCTGGAATCCCTGATGCTTTTGAAAAATGAGATTAATGTGAATTGTGTCTGTAGAGAAGTGATACCTTCAGTCCCAAGCCTGGACTGGCCACGACTGACACAAGGACAACCTGAGCAGTGACTGACACAAGGAAGCTGAATGTGGTGAGGCTCATGATGAAGAGATGATGGCTAGCTGAGAAATGGGAATAGCCATAGCCAGTGGAGCAAAGGATTCATGTATCTTTTACCTAAAAAAAAAACCAAACAAAAAAGAGTATATCCCTGCTTGATCAGTGGTGTTTTGGAGAAATGGTGTGTGTCAGGGCGCTGTGGATGAGGAGACTCCTCTCTCACCCCAGCACTGCTATGAACACAGCATGGTGCTTGGCAGTGCTTGTGCAATCCAGGACAGAGGCATTTACCCCGGGAACCCATTGAATCTTTTAGAAGTGATTGCATTCTCTAGGAGGGTGACTATATCTGTAGAGCTTGAAAGATGCTCTGCAGGCACCTTCAGGATTTAATATAAAATGACTGTGGTAGCTATAGCCCAGTGGGCTCCCTCCTCCCCCCCCACCCCGCCCCATGGCGATGCAGGATTTGGCAGCACTGGGGATGGGGATCATGAGATGGGGCCAAAGGAGGAGTTTGTTCAGAAGGCCTGGTCTCTGCTAGGGGGAAGTTTGGGCCGTTTTCTATGCCACACAACACCTCACTAAACATTCGTGGTGGGGGAAGGAAAGGCAGATGGAGTAGAAAAGATCTGTGCTGGTTCAGGATTCTGTGTGTCTGTTGGATTCTTAGAAACACTGAGCATATACAGCTCCTGTTGCCATGAAGAGACTGTACTTATAGTCACTATTTTTAACATCTGAGGAATAAGCGTTTGTACAATGGCATATTCCATTTTCTGTGTTCCTACAAACATATCTCATCTACCTCCACCAATGTAGGTAAATGACTTCGTGTTTATGTTATTTA
This sequence comes from Antrostomus carolinensis, assembly GCF_000700745.2. Lineage (NCBI taxonomy): Eukaryota > Metazoa > Chordata > Aves > Caprimulgiformes > Caprimulgidae > Antrostomus > Antrostomus carolinensis. Next base: position 7,565 of record NW_010336430.1, read on the forward strand.
TTCCTTTGAATTCTGCTTAAAATGGCATCTATTGTTGCTTTTTGGTACTACTTCTTTCCTCCTCAAATACTTCTTCTTTCTCCCCTTTTTGTTCCTACGGAAAAAGCAAAAGCACCCCATTCTGTGCTGGGATTATTGCCTCTGGATTCCTGCAAAATTCCTATCTTAGCAAAAAGGCTGAGACCTAGGAGCTGGAGGACAGTTTCTTGACATGCAGTCACTAAGGAACTGAGGATTTTTCATGCGGAAGGATTTTTTTAAAATAAATGTATAAATCCCTTTAGTATTAAAGTACTGCAGAAAGGTCTCTTGAGTTCATTTTAGGGCAGTCTCTGAAGACCTAGATCTCCTGGCAAGGATCTTTCACATCCACTTAGCAGGTCAGTCAGTAATATTTTGGCACAGCACTGGCTCTGATGCTTCTGAACGAGAGTTGGGTGGAACCGACTTTCTCCAGCCTCTGAGGACGGACCCCAGAAATAAGACTGCCCTCAGCAGAGCTGCAGGGCCCAGCCCTGGCAGTGCTCTCGGCATGCGGAGGAGGAGAGGAAGGTTAGGCACCCCATCACTGTCAGACAAGAGAGGATTTTGCCAGTGAAATGGATCCAGCATTGCAACCTTGCTACTGAAGGGATGGTTTTTTTGTCCTTAAAATCTCAGCAAGAGGCAAAAAGTAACCTGATTACGTTAGGACATAATTCAATTACAAGAGGAGAGCTGTCCAAAACCAGGGATTGGCAATTCTCAGTACATTTATTTAATGTTAAGATCTGTTATAACTTTCACTGTGGAGTGAAGGATGGGTTAAATTAACTCCCTGATTTCTTGTGTTAAAAGAAATTAGATTTTCTTGAACAGTATGGGGAAAAGGACTATCATTTTATACATCTCTGGAGCAGTGAATTATTCACATGAATTTCATTTTGATCAAAACAGAGCTTTGCCCAAACTGGAGATCAAGTCACATTTTATGCACTTGTCTGTGTTTACTGGGATGCATCTGATTGCTTTATATACCCAAACAGATCTGTACTTCTCCAGCTGCTACCATGTGTTGTGGCACCAACCTGTTTGCTGGCAGCAGTGGAAGTGCACGGACTACAAACCCAGATTTGCCAGGAAGGGTTTCCATGTGCAATGGCATATGTGTGTGCACAGCACGAAGGCTCATTCAACAAGGGGGTGGTCTGGACTACCCCTCTGAATGACAGCCCCAGGGAATATCCTTGGATTTAATCTTTGGTGGCTTGTGAAGCAACAGCATGATAAATATGTGTCCACCAGCCCCTGCAAGTGAGCTTTCAAAAATTGTTCCATAATATATCTTTGCAATGATACATTCAGGATCAAACATCAGAACTCAATTTTCTATAATTACACAGGTTTATGGAGCTGTCATCACCATGTCAAGGTAGCTAAGAAATTAGAGTTTGGCTTTTATTTCTAAAAAAAAAAAAAAAAAAAGTCTTTTAAGGAGAATGTTGCCTTTCAAATACTTAAAAAGAAACAGAACATGGCCAGGGTAGAACGGGTTGGCAGTTCTTTTAATGGCTTGATTTATATTTAATTAAGTACTGATAAGAATGAAAACGTCCTGTCCAGATTTTGTGTGAGTTAAATATGTTTCTCTGCCTTAGTTATACCTTTGCAAATATAGAGTTGGAATAGATTAATTATGGCTTTATGGCATTGTAACTAGTGAAACAGAAGCCTGTGCATTTTGTGCATTAAAACACCACTGAAAAACTATAATGGCTGTTGTTCCATCGTAAAATGTGAGCCAATTTCCTCTTACATACCCACCTGTACTTGCACCTGGTGATAACACCAGCAGGAGGCTGAATGTTAGAGAAATAAATAATTCTCCACTGAACTGCTAGTTTTATTTATTTTAAAAAATGCTTTTGCCACATCAATGAACACTTGGATGAGAATCTTTTTTCCTCATTTTCTTATATTTGTACGTTTTGCAGAGTAAGGATCTTAGCAATTTAAGAGAATAGTTTACTCTGCATTGAAACAGTTTAACTTGTTGAACGAGACCAAACAGAAAAAAAATCATCTCTTCAGTGTAGTGAGGGTCATAATCTGAGTTTGATACACCTACTCTTCCTTATTATCAGTGCTCAGTGGTTGATGGTACCTCTCTCAGTAGTTATACTGCAGCCTCTTCCCTCTTCTTTTTTTTTTCTTTTTAAATGGTGGTTGCAGTGGTATTTACAGAACAGTGAGATGCTGTGTACATTAAATGCATCCCAGGAAGGACACCTGTGTGAAAAGATGCAGCAGCTGGAGTTCCTCAGCTGGGGATAGTCCACTGGTTGTGCCAAGTGGTGAGATTTGTACCCACAAGAGTTAGAAAGCCTTCAGATCCTCAATGATAATGATGTGAGGAGAAAGAGAAAAAAAAACAAGAGAAAAAGAGAAATGTACTCTTCTACCAACAAGTTCCTCAATTAGATGAAAGCATTTGGATCAGGAGGTTTAATAGAATGGCAGGTGTGTGCAGAAAAGTGACAGCGATCTTATCTGTTCTCCCTTCTCTCCCCACTTCCAGCCTGTTTCTGTGCCTCTGTGTACCTCTGGGATGGAAGATACAATGCAAGATAGTCTTGGAGATGCTGGGACTACCTCCCTCCATCAGCCCTTGCCCAAAGGCTGCAGAACCACAGCTGCAGAAGACCTCATCCACTGTCTTCTCAACCTTCAAACCTACTGGTCCTCCCTGCCCAGCAGCTCTGCTTTGCCCCGGTGCACTGCTGGGGAGGACATGGCTTACTACTACAGAGCCAGGAGATCAGGAGGTCCTCTCTGGGTCTTCTTCTTCCCCACTGTCCCTGCAAATGAGGCTGTGCTCACTGAGGCAGAATAAAACAACTCAGGAAGGGAGGAAGTGCTGGGCTGGAGGCACTGATACTGCGGGAGCAGCAGTACCTCATGGTTTGGTAGTGTTGATATCACATCCCCACAGAGTCTCAGTTTTGCCCTGGTTCCTCTCATATGCTTTGTCACTAATTCCCACCCTGAGGGATGTGAAGGAGGACGGGCACAGGTTAGGTTTCACAGGTACACACATAGCTGAGCTGTCAGAAATGCAGGCAGCCCACAGCTATGCTAGCAGTGAAGACTGAGTTGTCAGAAATGCAAGTGCATAATACCACAGCAGGCAGCCCACAGCTATGCTAGCAGTGAAGTAATGAAAGAAATCTTTCCTATCATTTATCTTGCTGCTTTTTCCCACTACCTCTTACACCGCACTCCATGGAGGTGCCTGACTTAGAGACAGACCTTTAAGATGCTGCCAGGAATAATTGTTTTCATGAAAAGAAGAGATCTGTAGAGAGATGCTTTAGCAGAAGGACAGCTGAGCAGTAGAGCAGTGGGGTGAAGGGGTGTGCGGGGGACCTGAGATAAGAAGGGACAGACAAATACTTCTAGCACTGTGATGGTGTGTGTCTGTTGCTGCAAATTGCAGCGGCACTAACATGCTGCTTCAGTAAACAGAGAAAGTGTAGCTACAAACTGCAGACTTTGAGTTCACTAATATTGTAGTCAAGGGCTCCAGTATATTCGTGCAAGAAAAGCTCCTTAAGAGAAAGTAATTAAAATGAGGAAATGAGAGAGCTTAAAGTAACATGTTAGGACAAGGAGATATATTAAGAAAGTGCTTCTTTAAGAGACTGCTCTTTATAATGTAAACAGGGTATTTTTCAAGTACAAATGTATGTTTGTTAATGTACCAATAGGAGTTAATAACAGCACCAGTGCATGTTCCCGTTTCTTTACCTTGGTCAGAAGAGTGATTTAAAAAGGCACTTGTGGTTAAGTGGAAGCACACGCTTTGAGTTTGTGTGGGATATCCTCTGCAGTCATATTCCCATCACACCCTTGTGCGCCTGTATTTTCACACCCCAGGCTGTGGAGAATGGCCTGTGAGCTCTGCCTGCTGCCCAAGGTCTCCAGCTCCTACTGCTGCCTTCCTGCATGACATTTTTCAGGTTGACTAGGGTTGACTTTTCAAAATTACCCATGAATTACAGCTGCTAGATGTCAGACAACACAATCTATTTTTTTCAGAAATGCAGATCCTCTGTGCCTGTGATTTGTAGTGTCAAGAATAGCCATGAAATCTGGAGTGACTGTTGAACTGAAATCCAGCTGAAGCTGGTGGTTGTGGATGGGTTTCATAGCCTTGGGGGTTAATATCAATCTTTTAAGATTGACTCCCAGAATTACAGCCTTTTAATTAAAAACCAAAACACACCAAAAGCCCAAACATATCAGAAATAATCTTAACTTTTCTCTGTGCTTCAGCTGCTTCCCCAGTACCCCAACCTGCTTTGGGTTTCTGTTGGAGTTTTATTTGTTTATGCTTGTTCACACTGCCTCCCAATACTTAGGAGAGAAAGTTCCTTGTAAACAATGACAATGGTTACAATGGAGTTATTTGCTGTTCATTTCAAGTATCTCAAAACATTCTGCTAAACAATACATAGGAAATAATTTGCCAACTCAAACCAATTGCGGTAGCCTATAGGAAGATTATTTGTCTTGTGTTTAACATAGAGTCTTTCTCATGGGTCTTGTTATTGGATACCATTAAACAGAATTTGGTACTGAGGTCCCAAATTGTGTTTAACTGGGATATTATATCCCAGTATCCCGGGCTGTGTCTGATCTGAGTAATGCAATGCTTCTGGGCAAAACTTCCTGGTGCAGTTTCAGTGGAATACCGCTTTCCTTATGTCTAACCCTGATTTATCACCGAGCAATGCTGCAATCCTTTGATGTTCATTGGCAGGATGAACGTGGTGGGAGGAAGACACATTTCTTATCTAATAAGGCCTAATGTAGTATGTGATTTTTTAAAACACTAGCAGATTACAGCATGTTAATTTAGAAAAACACGCATGATCCTTAGCTTCCTATAAGAAGAGGGCAATAGGAAATGTGATAAGATGACAGGTACTTTTTCAACAAGTAAATAAACTGATTGAAATAGGTCACTTATGCAAGGAAGGAATTAGACTTTGGAAGCACTTTTCTTCTAATTGTGTTATGCAATGATACGTAATGAGTGCATCTTTTCAACAGTACATGGGGCTAAGACTTGCTACAAGCTTGTATATTTTTATAAAAGAACACATGCCGGTGATGTGATTCCTCCCCACATGCTATTTTTTCCTGAAGGATGTTTGCATCTACCACCTCTCCAGTGATTTTTTTTCTTTCTTTTGCTTATTATTAATATGCTAGTGATTGGATTAAACAAACCTGAGTGAAGCAAGCTGCTGCTTCTAGATATAGAAACATAGCTAGAGGTGTTTCTAATAATTGTTTTATATACAGTTACCATGGAGACTTGCTTATGGTTCTTAATTTGGTATGATTGGTGTATGAGTTTTAGGATGTTATAGAGGCTTGGCTGGGTGCAGGCAGGGCTGAGGGCTTGGCTGGAGCCAAAGCAGATGGGATGGACCTGGGTCAGGGAGGGACTAGGACAAGCAGCAGCACAGCTCAGGCAGGGACCAAGTCCGAGTGCCTGAGCAGAAAAGCAGCTCCCAGATGAGGGACTGGAGCAGCCCCTTCTCCCACAGCTCTTTCCCCAAGGCTGATCCCAAGTCACAGCTGCACCACAGCAGAGCTGCCTGCGAGCACAGGCAGCCAAACCCCGTTTTGGGGAGTGGACATGGCTGCAGAGCCCTGACATGTCTCTGGTTTTGCTTATGCAAGAGCTGAAACCCACACGTGGTGTCAGCAGACACTCCTGCAGTCATAGGCTTTCAAACTCTCAGGCTCTGCCGGAGTGAAAACTGGCCATCCTTTCCTCCTTGTTCTCCCCTCCAGAAAAAAAGATGTCTCTTGCCACAGACAACTGAAAAAGCAGAATTAAAATAAAATCTGAGCTTTGGGGAGAATCAACTGGTGGGAGCCCTGTTGGAAAGAAGGGATTGATGATGGGTCTGGAAGTGTTTGGATTTCATAGGAGGGAAAGATCTGGATTGAGAGAGAGAAGGAAAGGAGGAAAAACCGTGGGCAGGAAAGTGGAAATAAACTGATTGCCAAGGAAGAAGGCAATGGTTCCTTGGAGGATTTGCCTGAAGCTCCCCAACTGGGGTAGTGAGGGATGGTGCTGGAAGAGGTAGGTCCGGGTGAGTCTGATCCTTCCCAACCTGTGTAGTCTTCAAACAGAAGCAATGAGTGATTCATGGCTGGGTCCAAGAATTGTGTGACAGTCTGGTCCCGCAGACATCTGGAGGAGATGAACCACAAATTTGGTGGGCATGCTAGGCTGCCTGTTTGGCAGTTGTGCTGTCCGGAGGTATTTGCTGCTACACCTGGGGTTGTTACCGTAGCTGAGCTGAGAGGATCAGTCTTTGCAAAAGAGTAGGAGAGAAATAAATAGTCTGTCTTCAGGCAGCATGAAGGGCCTCCTTGAAACAAAAAAAAGAGGCACAAAGTGTTTTGGGACCTGAGCATTTTGGTGGATAATGGATTTATTGTTTTGGAGCTGCTACCTTCCACCTCACCCCAACAAAAAACCAAAAACCTACCACCTGGAAAATGTAATTGCTTTCCAATTAAGAGATATTTTTTTTGTCCCTATTTTTCAGCAGAAGGAAAACCAGAAAGAGATCACTTTGGGCTAATGTGACGTACATCACTCAATCCAAAATTAAAGTATTTGTTTCCATTTTAAATAATTTACTCCCTTGCCATAATTTAGAAATACATTTTTAAGTGGCAATAGCTGTTTTGAACCAAGTCAGGTTGGCTTTGTAATTAATAAAATAAGACATTACATCCTAGAGATGCTGAAATGAAATATTCTGACACTCAACCTTTTGAGCTGACTGATTCTTGTTTTTTCTCTCCTACCCTTAATTCCCTTTACAATTGTATTTGTTGAAATCTTTCTACGTGCTCTAACTGGACTGTAACACAGTCTTTTGAGTGCCCAAATAGTGGAGTGTTACTGATATCATATGACAAAGGTATTTTTGTTTCTCATTTGTTACTGACTACACAGAACAAAACAGATGGAATTCCTAAAATTGGGCAACTTTGGTTCTTGCTTATGACCTTACTGTGTAGTTACTCTGTATTTACATTGCTTAAATAATATTAAAACTTGAGCTTTTAAAATTGCACTTTGGTTTTTTCCAAGTAAAACAAGAGAGAATTTAGCAGTAAGATAGTGCCGTAGTACTTTGGCACTGTATCCAAAAACAGAAAAAAAGAAATAAAACACCCCAAGCCAGGAAGAGAGATGATGAAAGATTCTAGGACTTGCTAGGAGGTACTTTTCATTAACAAAATTAGTAATCCATCTAAAGTAGACTTGATAATTTATTAACAGGAAAGAATGGAATAAAAAGTCCCATGAGTTTCATGATCTCAGGTTAATTGCTTAATCTCCCTATGTCACATATATTCCCTTTTTGCTCAAGAGAGATTTCATTAAAACTTTATAATCTCTATGATAGACATAACATTTACCTGCTTTGAAGAAATGCTGAATTTACCATTTTATGAATAGGGTGATCAGCTCTGCCAAACTCACTATTGATCTTAAGAGATCTTAGGGCTTCATTTTTGAGGAAGTTGGTTTCTAGGGAGGATGGAGCTGGGCACTTGAAATCCTTACTCTTAATTAATGAGTGGCTTCTAAATATTAACATGCATTATGAAGTTGTTATCTGCTTCCCATCTATAAATTAATTTTAGAAAATGCCTGAATATGTGAGCTAGCACAATAGTGGCCAGAAATGATGTGAATTCTTTGTAGTAAATTTATCACATCTATGAAAAGCAAATTTGGAATCAATACAAAACACTACTAAATACGCTGCGATGGGAAAAACAGATGTAGCAGAGGCAGAGGAACCTTCCAGATGTAAACCATCATGCTACTGAGACCTCCCCAAAAGTGTTCAGGTAAAGGTGATCCACCAATGGTGGTGGAAAAGGATGAGAGAGACCAACAGAAGGAAAACACTCTTTTAAGGCTTTTGGAAAAGGAAACTGCTGTGTAAGGACCTGAGGAAAAAAATAGTGCAAGCCTTAAGGAGTTGGATACCTTGCTTGAAGGCTGCTTCAGAGTGGACAGGGTGGTACTGATCCAGTTGGCCCCTTCATGGTCAGGTCTGTAAATATGGGCTTGGGGTGAGTGAGCGCCTTTATCTGGGAGGGGAAAGGAGACTGGGGAAGAACAAAGACTCTGAAAAATTAGCCGGAAAAAAACAGTCCTAGAAAAGAAAGCCCTGAAAATATGCCTGGTAGTATCCAGCCCATGGAGACAACAGTGTTATAAACCACAGCCTCATGAGCAGTGTTGGATCTTCCATGATTCCATGTATCTTCATCTTCCAAGATGAAGAAGAATGACCATGAAAAGTTGTGTTGGTATAATAGTCCTGCTCTTTGTTGCAAGTCAAATACTGGAATAGGCAATGGGGAGAGTAGGGAGAAACATGAGCAGCAATTTTATCAAAGCAGATTCTACCACAGGTAAGCATTTGGTTTGGGGTTGGGTTTTTTTGACAGAATAAGGAAGACAGTCAACACTCTGGACATGTGGGGAAGCACGTGTTGCCCTCCTCTCCCACACCGTCTGCAGCACAACCGTTCATGGGCTCTGCGAGGGTGCAGGGCAGCAAAGAGAGACGGAGAGTGACCAAAGGAAGAAGAGGTGCTGAGTTTGGCGCAGCAAGCAGCAGCGGCAGCCCCGCTAACGGGACACAGACAGCACAAGCAGCTGCCTGCACATGCTGCCAAGGTTAGGGAGCCCAGCCCGTGCCCAGTGATGCCGGATTGCAGGGATTTGTCAGAGTCTCTGGAATTTGGTTCAGTTTTTGTTCAAATTCATCCTTAAGATAAATCCACCAGCCTCAACTGTGTTACATAAGAGCTGAGTTTGGCTGGGCATCTGAGGAAATCTCGCTTGCAGAAGTAATTCAGACTGGCTTTTATACGAGCAGTTTGCAGTTTCTTGTTGATTGAAAATTGGCTGAGAAATTGTAAACAAAGTGTAGTGATTAACAGCAGTGAATCAAGCCACAAGGAATGGCCAAAGGGACTGGAGTTTCATCTTCCTCTGCATCTTTAATCATAATTAAAACCAAACATTTCAAGGATTATAAAGTCAAATTTTCACACACTAATCAGCAGGTATTGCATTCCCCTACTAACAGAATAATAAAGAGAAGACAAGGTGGGCCAAGAATTAAACAGTGTTCGTGTCTGGAAACAGTAAACTGGCACCTGGGAAAAGCAGTTTGAAATGTTTATTGTGGGAGAGGGAGGAAACTTAGAAATAAGTCATTCAGCAAACACCTCCTTGCAGGGGCAACAGGAGTCTGCAAACTAATGTTGACAAAAATCCAACATGATTTTGAATTTATTTATATATATATACACATACCTCATATGGAAGCAAGTGAACTTTCTCTGCAGGGCTGTGACAGGCCTTTTGTGCAAGCGCAGTTGAATGAACCGTCCCTCAGGTATCAGACCTTCTTTGGAAACTGCTGGCTAGCTGAACATGAATTGTTTCACTCACGGTAGCTTTGGTTTGATAAACATTAGATAAAATTAAGACAAGTTCTGGGAGAGTTTTGCCTAAAACAGAATAAGCAGCTTGGGATGTCAACGCATCCTTCCTGGTCCACCTCCCCTGGCAGTCAACAGTGTTTCCAGGCTCCATGTCTAGAGACCAGAATGATGGACATGCACTCACCCCTAAACAGTGCTCCTGTGTTCCCTGTAATGAGGTCTGGAAGTCCTCAAGAAGGTTCCTGAGACACTAGAGTGTGTAATCTGCTCTGAGGTGAGAAACCTCACTGCTCCCATAGTCTGCAGCTACAGGAGAGGAAGCCTGGAGTCTTGCTTCTAGCTAGGTGTGGCCTGTGCTTCTTCAGATCATAGAATCATAGAATGGTTTGGGTTGGAAGGGACCTTCAAATTTCATTTAGTCCACTCCCTGTGCAGTGAGCAGGGACATCTTCAACTGGATCAGGTTGCTCAGAGCCCCATCCAGCCTGACCTTGAATGTTTCCAGGAATGGGACTTTACCAACTCTCTGAGCAACCTGTTCCAGTGTTTCACTGTCCTCAGTGTAAAAAATTTCTTTCTTATATTTAGTAGAAATCTACCCTCTTTTAGTTTAAAACCATTACCCCTTGTCCTATCGCTACAGGCCCTGATAAAAAGTCTCTCCCCATCTTTCTTATAGGTGCCCTTTAAGTACTGAAAGGCCACAATAAGGTCTCCCCAGACCCTTCTCTTTTCCAGGTTGAACAATCCCAACTTGCTCAGCCTTTCTTCATAGGAGAGATGTTCCACCCCTCTGATAATTTTTGTGGCCCTCCTCTGCACCCACTCCAACAGGTCCATGTCTGTCTTGTGCTGAAGCCTGGTTGTAATCCCCTGCCTTTCCCACCCCACAGCAGAGATGGTGGAGATGTGCCAGGCCTGAGTGTAGGCTCTGCACAAACTCATTGTGCCAAAGGCACGAAGTAGGAGGCACAAAGGATCGACTGTAGAAGACTGGGTGTTGAATGAGAAACCATGTGGGTGTATAACTCCATGTGCATTTGGTTTTAAAGCCCTGCGTGGTCCCAGGCTGTGTTCCAGTGCATCACCACTTTTCCTCATTTCCTGTTGTGATACATCCAGAGCACAGTGAAAAAGGTGTAATAAGTGATAATGCAGCGTATGAAAGCTGAAGGCTGCGATACCAATGTCTTTTAGCTGGATGGCTTTCCCTGGCCAAGGAGAAGACACCCTGGATTGGAGCAGAAAAACCTGTGCACTGCATAAATGAGGGCAGCAGCAGAGTTACTCTGCTCGGTGGGTGAGATGGCATTTCCTGGCATGTTTTCTGCCATCCAGACTGCATGGCCCCAGGCACAGGTGAAGTGCAACATCCCATTACACAGTCCTGAATAAATTTATTTGAAGAATGACTTGTGAAAGGTCAAAATTAAAGTGCAAAGTAAAGGGTAAAGGTGGCAGAAATCTAAATGCTCATTCCTAGCACTGGCTTCTGGGAGTAGGTTGAAGCTTGTCCTCTGAGCCTCACCACTTTGTGATTTCGGTGCCTTAATTTTCTCTAGACATCTGGTACCAGGCTTCTGACTTGACGTGGCACTGCAGCACATACTTCATGCACCTACTATCTGCCTCTTTTTCTTCCCCCTGCCCAGGGTGTAATCCATCTCTAGCTTTCCTTGTCATTGCAATGGATGGAAATCCACAGCCGTGTGCAAACACTGTCCATGCAACAGCATAAGGCACGATGTGAAGTGCCAGTACTTATCTAACCCCTGCAAGGAGGTTTCAGTCACTGACTGATGTTGGCAAAGAAGGGAGGTACAGCAGGTGATGGAAGAGAAGACATTTCCTGATTCAAAACTTGTATGAGACACGTTGGTGTCACCACTTCCATGCCTTGTACCCGCCTTGCAGTGCAGTCTCATTGGTGAGTGCAGGAGTTGGCCATGATCCCTTAGGGTTTGCCTTGACATAGTAGCACGAAGGATAAGTGTGGGAGGTCAGGAGTGTCCTCTTCAAGAGCAGCTTCTGTAGCTGCTGCTGATTCCACATATTTTATTTTCAAACCTTATCCTAGTCCTCTCCTCTTCCACTCTCCTTCTCTCAGTTGCTGAATCTAATGCCAGCCATGGCTGTCACCTTTGGTGCCCCTGATTTATATCTTGCATCCGCAGAGTGGAGAAACCAGATCATCAAATTGTTGAGAAGACAGACATTGCAGGGATGCTCAGGGGGCTGCAGAAAGACACTCACAAAAGAGATGAGGAGCTGGGAGGGGCTTGTGGAGGTAAAGAAGAAGGAGAGAATAAGAGGAGAGTGGGACAGGTAGATGGAGGAATGGATGGGTGCAGCTATGGCAGAGAGCCAGCAAGGGTAGGGGGAAGTGCTGGTGCGGGCTTTGACTGCTGGTGAGGCAAGGCTGGGAAATGGGACAGGATGGGCAGCTTAATGCTATGGGGACAGAAGTAGAAGAGCTGCTTCAGTTCAAAAGTGATGTTTGGTGGGCTTGCCCCGAGCCTGGAGAGGTCCCACCTTGGCCACTGCTGGGAGAAAGAGCAGGTGGAGATGAATCCTGTCCTAGCAAGCTCCTTGGCATGTGTTTTCCCTTTTCCTGTGTTGAGAGACCCTCCTCAGTGGTCCTAGAGGGGTGCAGAGAGCAAATCCTTCTTCTGCACCCCTGGCCAGCCCCCACATTGACACTGGCAGGGGGGTGGGCGGGGTCTGCTCTGCCCCCCCCCC
>NW_010336430.1:19874-22635 GCF_000700745.2 Antrostomus carolinensis
GGCACGCTGCTGTTGAGCAGGCACTGCTGCTACACTCCCACAGCAGCGTGCCAGTCAGGAGCATAGACAGCTAAATCAGATCTTGATAAATTAGAAGAAGGGGTTTTCAAATGACACAATTATATAAATGTTGCAAAATGAGCTTTAATGCTGTGGTTCTGTGACCTCCAAACTGAATCAATCAAATTGCTTTTACACCCACCCATGGAAAAAGACTTGATTAGTTACAACTCTTTTTATTCTGTGTCACTAAATGTTATGATTGTCAACAGCATGAATAGAGCTTTTGTTTGATGAAGAGATAGCCAACTAGTGAGAAGCATTTGCTAAATACTGAGACGTCCAAAGATTACTTTTTTCAAAGCCTGTGGTACTCATGCACTGGATCGAATGCTTTTCAGATCTAATGAATATGTAAGGTTTCCTGCTGCTGGAAGGATGCTGAGATGTGCTGCTGGTGGAATGTGTACATTTGCAGCCAGTCTCCCTGCGGTGTCCTGGCAATACACTAGGCATGCAACCGTGGAAAAGCACTGCTCAGGGTATCAGCTGGAAAGGGGAATGCCAAAAAAGTACTGTACCAGCTCTAGCAAAGCCAGAATTCAATTTATACCTGTAGTATGCGCTAGGATATATGAGAATATAATCAGGTAGAAAATAACCATATGTGGTCCCAACTTCTCTTTCCGTGTGCGGGCCTCCTTGTCACACATTTCCAATTTACCTGTTCCGCTGAAAAGTTGGCTAATAGGACTTCCTTTGTAAAGAAAAAAGTCAAACTGTCCCTGATCTGAATAACAAATCCAGCAGACCCGGCAATCTGTGGGTCTGGGTTGTGATTTTCTTCCTGGGAAAGAAGTATCGACTTTCTCCCCTCTGAATTTCTCTTCTGCTGAGCCTTTGTCCCCAGCTGTACTCCATAATCTGCAATGGAGAGGGGCAGGAGAGGGCTGTGCGGTGTCTGCCTCTTAAGGGAGGCTTGTGGGAGGTGGTGAATCCTCAGAGACACAGGAGGAGGCTGTGGGCTGCCCCACAAGTAAGAGGCTATGTGAGAGACTGTTTTTTTTTACTGCATCAGATTTGTTTCATAACCTTTTAAGTTTGTTTGTTGTCCATAAGAACATTCTGCTCTGTGAAATGGGCTGCATAAGGCCTGGTAGCAGCAGAGGGTTTGTGACTGTGTTTCCCCATGATGTTATGTTTTTCTGCATGAAGTCCCTTAAGATTCATAAGTTGCCTTCTTGCATCCCTTTTTTCCTCTTTTCTCTTTCCTAGTTCATGATATATCAATACTGGTTACATTACAAGAGCATCCAGCTCTTGTCCAGAAATAAAATAAAACCAGAGTGGTACCATTGGCCACTGGTACATTACTTACAGCATGGCCGTATTGCCCAGCAAAGCCCCAGCATGGAGTGTCACCCTGTGCAGGAATTCACATATCTGCATGGTTCATAGACTCCAGATGAGCATATCACATTGATAATTTGGTGAGGAAATTAAAATGTGTAACAGGGGGGACACGAGAGGAACTACATTTCCAGGGTCCTAACTTGTTAAAATAAAAAAACTCCATCTCTTCCAGTTGTATATTTTTTATTAGATTAAAAGAAAAAGTAAAAAAAAAAAAAACCTCCTTCAGTTTCTCTGCCAGGAAGGTCAAAACCTCACTGAAATTACATGAGATAGATAGAGATTTTTAACCAGTAGAAAATTTCCTGGTTTTAAAGGTAGTAGTGCAAATTTGAAGTAAGATGATATGAACTATAGAACGAGTTCAATGAGCTATTTTGTGACCCTGTGCTCTTCAGAGCTATTGAGTTAACTATGTTTCTGGTGGCCAGCTACACAGTGGAAATGAAAGAAAATATGTTGTGGAGGAGGGGGTGCTTGGCTGTTGTGGTACCTGTGATGATTTAGGATTAGTGAGGGTGTTCATGTGGCCTCACCGATTACTTCCCTGGAGTTTTTTGTGGCATAAAATTCTCAAGAATTTTGACTGGGGCTTCACATAGGGCTGCTGGCATAGAATATGCTGAGCTGCACATCCAACGGTGGGATATGGGCACAGTCACCTGCATTTATCCTCTGCTGAGCATGTCTGGTTGCTTCATGTGCATTCTGCTCAGTTTAGTTAATAAAAGCTTCTGTTCATTGAAAAATTTCCAGTACTGACTCACATAGGTTTTCTTTGATGGGGACATAGAATCATAGAATGGTTTGGGTTGGAAGGGACCTTAAAGATCATCCAGTTCCAACCCCACTGCCATCAGCACGGACACCTTCCACTAGACCAGGTTGCTCAAAGCCTCATCCAACCTGGCCTTGAACACTTCCAGGGAGGGGGCATCCACAACTTCCTTGGGCAACCTGTTCCAGTGTCTGACCACCCTCACAATGAAGAATTTCTTCCTAATATCTAATCTAAACCTAACCTCTTTCAGCTTAAAGCCATTTCCCCTTGTTCTGTCATTAACTGCCCTTATGAAAAGTCCTTCCCCAGCTTTCTTGTAGGCCCCTTCAGGTATTGGAAGGCTGCTATATGATGATGCAATATCATCATCATGATGCAATCATCATCATGATGAAGCAATATGCAAAACTGAAAATCCTTGTTTTTATTTTGTCTTTAAGAACTTGTCTGAGCCAGCAACCAGCATCTGCTGCTTTTTGTGTCTGTGCAAGCAGCGGTTACCTGGAACACGGACTTGCTGGGTCCTTCAAGTGGATGGACATAGAATCATAGAATCATAGAATAGAT
>NW_010336431.1:0-1919 GCF_000700745.2 Antrostomus carolinensis
CACCCTACACTTGCCCTTATTATATTACATTTAAGTTTTTCTCTGCATAGGAGAACTCTTCCTGTATGGCTAGGATGTGTGAAACAGGGGTGAGTCCTGAGTTTTGTTCAAGGAAGCAAAGGCACCAAGTAGGAGGGGACAGAGCTGCAAAAATCATCACCAAGACTTTTCCCTTGCAGCAAAGGTCAGGAGGGTCAGAGCAGGAGAGGAAATGCAGACTTGTTCTAGGGCTCTGCTTCTCCACCAGGAGGGGAAATCAGTGAAACCCAGACAGAGGAACCTCCCCCTGCGTGTGGGGACTGTAGAGCTCCCTGGGATGAGTGACCCCAAGCTCTCCTCAGAAGGGGCTGACTGGGAGCTTTTGCTCCTTACCTGTAGTTGTTGGGGTTATCGTTGTAGGTGAGGCAGGAGTTGTTTCAGAGTCGCTTCCTGATGAAGGGAAAAGAAGAGAGATGGTAGCACTGCTTACTGTTGGATGGAGGAAAAGTCTTGGGGAACTCTGTGTGTGCAGGACAACCTCTGAATGGATAAGTGGGGGACGTGAGTGGGGTTGAGGAGCCAAAGGCAAGGACAGTCTTGACGTGCCTTTGGGCTCTCCCTAGACATGCTGCCTGTGCATCCAGACATGTCCATGGCCCCTTTCCCCTCAAGATCCCAGGGCCTGAGCATTTGCCCCACAGAGGCAGTGTATTGTCCCCAGCTCAGCTACACTCATGGGCCACAGCTGCATCCACCACAAGCACAGACATGTCTCTCTGCAGGAAAGCTCCCTCCACTCTCCCCAGGCAGCACCTCATGGCCAGCATCCATTGCCAGAGCAGGTTGAGGGGTGCCATCAGCTCACCCTCCACTCCCCCCCAGTGGCCTTTTCCCCAGCACAATTCAGGTGAACGTCTGAGGCAGGTGGTCTTTCCAGATGGTGGGCCACTGCAATGGGAAAGTGGGGTGCTGGCAGGAAGAATGCGCTTGTCCAGTCCCACCATGGAAGAAGAGCTGAGTAGGTGGGCAGGCTTTCTCTGCTCTGGGTGAAACCCAGGAGGAGCTTCAGTCCACCTGCATGGGTCTGCCCAGCAACACACTGAGACAGGGGGTTTGGCCAGGCATGGAGGATTCCTGGGAGGGAGGAAACACTCCACGTTCCCCACCCACTGCCTCAGGCACTCAGCTCCTTGCTGGTGTGCGCCCCGCCACAGGAACAACTCCCTGAAGGGCCGGTCATGAGATTGCTCTGGGCACCTCGTCTGCAGGGATCCTCTTGCACCCAGCACTGGTGCAGGACTCAAAGGCACCAAGCAGAACAAGTGCAGCCCCTTCAAATCTTCCCCAACACTTCCTCCTTGCAGCAAAGGCCAGCAGGGGCAGAGGGAAGAGTGGAGAGGCTTAACAGCACTGATCTGGGGACCTTGTTCTAGGGCTCTGCTTCTCCACCAGGAGGGGAAATCAGTGAAACCCAGACAGAGGAACCTCCCCCTGCATGTGGGGACTGTAGAGCTCCCTGGGATGAGTGACCCCAAGCTCTCCTCAGAAGGGGCTGACTGGGGGCTTTTCTCCTTACCTGTAGTTGTTGGGGTTATCGTTGTAGGTGAGGCAGGAGTTGTTTCAGAGTCGCTTCCTGATGAAGGGAAAAGAAGAGAGATGGTAGCACTGCTTACTGTTGGATGGAGGAAAAGTCTTGGGGAACTCTGTGTGTGCAGGACAACCTCTGAATGGATAAGTGGGGGACGTGAGTGGGGTTGAGGAGCCAAAGGCAAGGACAGTCTTGACGTGCCTTTGGGCTCTCCCTAGACATGCTGCCTGTGCATCCTGACATGTCCATGGCCCCTTCTCCCCCAGATCCCAGGGCATGAACATGTCTCACACAGGCAGTATGTTGTCCCCAGCCCAGCAACACTCTCTGGACACAGCCAGCTCAGCCACTG
>NW_010336432.1:0-7514 GCF_000700745.2 Antrostomus carolinensis
CCAACCCAAACCTTTCGATGATTCTATGATTCTATGATTTAAACTGTGTCTGAAAGCAAATGCAATTTGCCACTTCCAAAGGGAATGAAGATGCAGGATGACTTCGCCCTGATGGGAAACACACCGTAGGCAGGGGACGGATGAGAAAGGCAGCCGAGCGTGGGCATCCTCACTGCATCTGAAGGTTGGTGCTTGGAAACACAAGGTACATGGTGAGCCTTACCAAAAAGTCCTAAGTGAATTAAAGCAGGTCAGTAGGAAATTCTTGGCATTAACATCCTGACCTGACAACCTCCTTTGGGAAATCCAAAAATGCTCCAAGTCCTGAAAACTCTCCTGTGTCATTACTTCAGCAAAGTGAGAGTTAAACCATCTCTGAGCAGGCTGTGAACTGCTATTAATGGTGGAAAGGTGGAAGCACCGCTGCCGCTCTGTGCAAAATGCAATCCCTGTTGGAAAGGCTACAGAGCAGAAATGACTTTAAAAATATATTTTATAAAGCATAAAGGAGATAAGTTGCCCTTGCTGCACCCTCGTGCTCTCTCCTCCCTCTCCAGCCTGGTCCCAGACCCTCCCAGGGCACAGGGCTCTGCGGGGCAAGGGTGAGATGATGCATTTTCTAAGCAACAGCACCTCTGGCAGAAATATTGCACATCTTGTTGTCAGCATCCACAGGAGAATAAATATCAGGGTCCCTACCTGTGAGCATGAGGGGAGGCAGGGAGAGAACCAGCTCCTCCTTGAAAACAGAAAACAACAGATACATGGTCCAGTTTTTCCAGCAATTAGCTCCGTAGGGATCTCAGTAAGGAGATCTCTGGTCTTGTAGAGGCACCTCCTTTCCTCTCGCTCTCCTTATAATGATGCTACCTTGGCCTTCCAAGTTTAATTATCAAGTAATTATAGTGGCTTGATCCTGGCAAGGGCTGAGTGCTACCAGGAGGTGTTTGAGACCAAGGAAGGTCTTTTCTCTGTTTACTGGGAGCCTGAAGGGAAGTCCCTACCAGTGCCTCCAACTCGCATCTCTAATGGAGAAAACCAAACATGGGGGTCAAGCCCCACAACAAGTGCAGTGTGTAACCCCATGCACGGGGACATCATTGTCACAGGTCATCCTGTGGTCCCCAGATGACATGATGCCATTCCTAAAACTGTTTAAATGAAGACCAGGGAAGGGACCACGCCGAGGAAGACGCTTTCTTTTTGGCACATCCCGCACTAAGAAGTATTTGCCGATAAGCTGATAATCAGGTGGCCCGGCCACCCCCGGTACGTTAGACCTTGCTGCTTAGAGAATATTTGATCATACAGTATCTCCATTAGAAGTTTGTAATCCGCTATCACAGCATTTGAGAGCCATTTGAGTGTAAGGAGATTTTTATTAATGGTTCATGAGCCTAAAAGTCAAAATTGACTCTCAGAGCAGATTTTAACAGTTTGTGTGGCATTTGTGTATTTATCTCTTCACCACCTCTTTCCCCCCTGGACATCTCCTCCGTCCACCACCCAGCACAGAGGTGCAGCAGCAATAAAATCAGTAGGGAGACACTGGGCAGCCCCAGCAGTTGGACCTGCAGGATTGCATTTCTCCTTCCCTTCCCTTCTCTCTCCTTTCCTTTCCTTTCCTTTCCTTTCCTTTCCTTTCCTTTCCTTTCCTTTCCTTTCCTTTCCTTTCCTTTCCTTTCCTTTCCTTTCCTTTCCTTTCCTTTCCTTTTTCTTTGACTTGCCCTTTTTTCCTTGCTTTTTTCCTTCTCTTTATTTTTCTTTCCTTTTCCTTCTCTTTCTTCTTTTTCCTTTCTTTTTCCTTTTTCCTCTTTTTTCTTTTTCTTTTTCTTTTTCATTTTCTTTTTCTTTTTCTTTTTCTTTTTCTTTTTCTTTTTCTTTTTCTTTTTCTTTTTCTTTTTCTTTTTCTTTTCCTTTTTCTTTGCCTTTTTCTTTGCCTTTTTCCTTTCTTTTTCCTTTTCTTTTTTCCTTCCTTCTTCCTTTTCCTTTCCTTCTGTTCCCTTTTTTCCTCCTTCTTTTTCTCTGTCTTCCTCCTCACCTCCCATCCCCAACACCTCACCACACACAGCACTGCACACAGCCCAGCCCAACACCACACCCTCACCTCCCTGACCCTCCCAGGGTCCTGGTCCTTCACCCCAGCACTGGCACAACCACTTATACCCACAGACACTGGTGCTATGGGCATCATCATTATACCCATCTGTGCTATATGCATTTATATATGTACATATGTATATTTGCACCGAAAGGCATTTCTGATAGGCATCAATATTTGTATTTATTTGTATTTATTTGTAATTATTTGTATTTATGCCACACGTATGGGTGCCCCGTGCACGTGCAGACACACACTGGTTTGTGCACGGGTGCTGTATGCATTCAGTGCTATATACCCTATATGCACCCATGTATATGCACGGGCAGGAGCGGTCACACTGTCTGCACTGACAGCTCCGCTCCGTTCCGCTCTGTGCGTGTATCTGTGGGGTAAGTGGGTGTGTGCGGGGAGGGGGGTGCCTGTGGGGAGCCTCTGAGCCCTGTGCACCCCTCAGTCCCTGCACCCTCCAGGGCTGGGAGCGAGGAGCAGGGGTGCCCCCTCCCCAAATGACAGCCCCCAGTATGGGCTGGGGGTGAGGGAGGCCATGTCCCACCCCATAACCATGGGGGGCTGCTTTCTGGGGTTTGCCTCCCCAGTCCCCCCAACCCTGCATGGACCCAAGGGCTGAGGGGAGCTTTTCCTCCCCTGTTCTTTAGAAAATGGGGGACAGAGGGAGGGAGTGAGGGTGGGGGCCAATTCTAGTGTCCCCACTTCCCCCCCTTCCCCCGAAACTGGATGGAGTCCAGGACCCAAACCACACCCAGCCCTCCCAAACCCACCCCCAAACCCATATATCCATACCCAACCTTCCCAAACCTTCCCAGACCCAATCTCAGCCCTCCCAAACCCAAACCCATACCCAACCCTCCAGCCTTATCCCCGTGACTCCCCCAAGCCCCAGGTAAAGACAATGGCAGGGCTGTGAGTGGGGAGTTTGGGGGTCCCTGTTCCCCCCCACCCCACCTCAGCACCAGGTGGTGAAGCTCTTCGAGTACCTAAATCCCACTTTTTCCAGTCTCCTTGGAAACTCGACGTGCTCCCCAGCCCTGTGCTCCTCCAGGAAATGCAATCATCCCAAAACTTGTCCTTGGTTTGGGGCTTCCTGGGGTGGGAGCGGAGCCGTCCTTGGGAGGAGGGTTGGTTACTGGGAAGAGACTGGATAGTGTGGGCTGTTGCTGGGATGTTGCAGGCAGGAGAGATGGAGCCAGCATCGGGCATTTGAGGCAACTCAACTGTGGCTGAGGTCAAGATTTCCCTCCTGGTTTTCTGCTTTTTCAATTTTGTTTGGTTTTTTTATCCCCTCTGGTGGGAAGTGTCATCCCACAGAATAAGAAGAGGTTTCACTTCTATGTATATTTTTGGGAGGTGAGGGGGCACTTAAAATCAAACACCTTCCTAATCAGCTCTTTGCCCCTAAATCCAGCTTTCCAACACTAAACTGATGTGGTCCTCCCAGCTTTTCCCCTGAATGTTATTGGATCCAGAATTGCCTCCTGCAGCCTGAGTTCAGAGGAAACAAATTCAGCCAGAAGGGAGATCTAAAACATTAAAAATTAAAAAGGAGTTACAATGCTCTCTTATATAACACTTAGTGTTTGCCAGCTCACCTTGGGATTTTGCCTTTTGCCCACGCGAGTGCCCATAGAAATTAAAATCAGAAACAAACAGGCAGAGAAAATATGGAAAGTGCAAAAAAGCCAGAGGAAATTCAGAGAAATTCCTACCATGAAATGGCTTTTTCTGATAAAAATGAGCACTAGCCAGAGGAGCTCATCACCAACAGACAGGGAAATACTCAGGAAAGAGAAGTAAAAAAGATGGGAAAAGCAAAATGGGAAAAGAGGTTTTAAAGAGGCTTAAAAAAAAAATAATAATAAATCAAAAGCCCAGGAAACAAAGAGCTTTTCCAGGCAGGTGGGACGCTGCACCTCAATTCAACAAGGACTGGCTTTTTCTAAGTGTATTTTGCTTGAAGAGTTTTTTTTTTTAGAGGGATAAACTTTGTAGGTTTGAACCAAATCAGTGGAGAAATGAAAATTTCCGTGCTGCTGCCTGGGAGCAGCCGGCGGTGGGGACCCGGCTGAGCTGTCCCCAGCAACCCCGGTCGCTGTGTTGTCTCATGGTTCCCAAACCCTCCCTGCACGTACCCACCCATTAAAATAAAATAAATGAGAAAATCACTGACCGAGAAGCACTAAAACGAAGCAGAATGAAAACTGGCTTTCCTTCAGAGCCGGCCCATGTGTTTATTTTAAAGGTTGATCTTTGCTCGCGGTGGCTGGGACAGAAATGTCACCGTGGGAAGGAGAGGGATTGCCGATGCCCGAGGAGGGGGACAGCCCTTTTGGGATGCAAAGCCGAGGGATGGCTGGAGAGGCACCATGACAGTGCCATTCATGTCCCCCACTCCTGGGGACCACGGTGGGGTGATGCTGGCCACACACCTGAGGCCCCAGGTGACTCACAGGCAGGAGGACGCTGGTGACAAACCATGGGGGACAGCTGGTGATAGGGAGCAGGATGGTGGTAGTGGGTATTTTTTTCAGCCTCTCTCTCTCTTTCCAGAGGTCCATTTGTTTTTTTGCTGCGTTAAATCCAAACTGAGTTCAGAGCTCAAGAGACCTCCGCGACGCAGCGGGAGTGAGAGATGGAGGAAGATGGAGAAGGACAGAGAAAGAGCCACCAAGAGCAGGGGTGCTTGGGAAGGACCTCATCCTGCATCACGGGGTGCTGTGGCTTCAGCTCATGGAATTGTAGCTTAAAAACTTGTCCCTCTACTTCCCCAGCACCTCTGCTCAGATGATTCTGCCTGACCTTTCCCACGTACCCCCTTCTCCTCCCTGGTTCAGCCTGGAAAGTTTTGGGTTCTTCCCAAACACAACCAGAGATTCACACCTCCTGGGAGGGCACAGAGCAAACGCATCCCTCCCCATGATAAGATTTGGGAAAGCTGCAAGGGGAAGGTTACATTATCCAGAGTATTTGTAACGAATGTTTTTTTGCTTTAAAAAAAAATTAAAAATTAAAATAATTCCCCTTTAATTTTCCTTCCTTCACCTTGGGGAGCCACCAGCAAAACCCCCTTTGTCTGGGACCTGCAGAAGCAACCGGACCCTCCTGGTCCCGAGTGCCTGGTTTCAACCAAGAAATCCCTGCGGCAGACGGCATCGCCCCTCTCCATCACTCGCCGGATGCGATTAAAATGGAAGACAACCATCAAGTGTGCTAGAACCATTTTAATATAATTATACATATCTGCCAAATCCAGGAAAAAAAAAAAAGGTTTATGCATATATATCTTTTTTTTTTTTTTTTTTTTTTATTTAAAACCTCACTGCAAGCATAAACGACAATGAATTTCTCGGTTTAAATTCATCCAGGTCAGAGCAACTGCCCAAAGTCCTGTTGGGTTTGACGGTTAGTGCCAGCGTGGCCAGCAGTTAAGTGAGCTCCAGAGGAGTTTAATGTCCTCAGGTAAGGGGGTCTTTTTTTTCGGTCTTTTCTCTTTCATTCAGAGACAGTTTGTTGTAAAAAGTTTCAGTGCAGTTCACCTCGGGTGAAAGGTGATTGTGTTTTTCTTTTTTTTTTTTCTTTTAATATTTTATTATTATTATTATTTTAAAAGATGATAATAGGTAACTCAGTTGCTCTGAATTTCACTTATAATTATAACCTATTTAAATCACAGCAGAACTCCCGCTGGTGCAGAGTTCAGAGTTGCATACAATACAGGAGATCACAGTTTTGAAGTCTAGCACAGATTAAAAACCACAGATGTACCATTTATATAAGACACACACTGATTGTCTCTTAAAAACTACATATTGACTCCTTATGAACATTATCTTTTTTTTTTTTTTAATCTTTAAATAAAGTAGTGCAGCTAGGACAATCAGTCACACAACCCACACAGCCCTGAACCAAGTTCTCCGGGTGCCAACTTGAGCGAGTTGGGCATGAAACAGTTGGATGAGCTCAAGAGCAAGAGAGAAAGAAAGAGGGAGGGAGAAAAAGAAGGAGGAAAAAGAGAGATGCTGTCCATTCCGAATATTTTAACCGAGGGTTGGCTAACACATTGGAAACCTCTGGGTGAAGGATCTTTCCACACACACACACACACAAAAAAAAAAAAAAAGAAATAAAAACCTAGACTTTTTTTTTTACTTTTTTTCTTTTTTTTTTTTTCTCTTTTTCTTTTTAAAACTGGCCCGTAGGTGGGACGATCTCCCACCTCTTCCAAACAAAGAAACCCAACAATTGCCTAAAACTAGAAAGAACACAGATGGGTCTGTCTGTTTTCTGCTCACTAGATGATCTGTCCATTTAAGGCCTTCCTCCTCTGTTTTTCCTCTTTATTATTCCTTTTCCAGAGTGTCTGAGCAGGAGATGAGTCTGAACGGGATCACACCAACACTGTCCCCCCTCTTGTCGCTGTCAGTTTTTTTTGTTGTTGTTCGTTTGTTTGTCCGTTGAGTTATTTTTCTCTTTAATTTAACCAAGACCTGACTAAAACTGGAGCATTCAGCCCAGCCTGTTCATTCTCCTCACGATTTCTCTCCTTATCACAAAGGTTCTTCACAAAACCTGGAACTTCCATGACGATGTCTGGTCTTTATAATCCAAGCAGTCAGCATTGAAGTTTAACTTCCAGGAGGCCGTTTGGTCTTTATAATCCAAGCAATCGGTGGTGGAGTTAAAGCCCAAACTGGAGGCTCCATAGCCCTGGGTGGAAAGGGAGGCTGGAGACTGGTTGAGGTGGCTGGTGACCGCGTTGGCACCCATGGGACTCAGGGTGGCCCCTGGTCCGGGAAGCTGGTGGTGCATAGGGGTCAAGTAAGATCCACAGTCCATCCCTCCAAAATAGGAGGTTGAGCCAGCATATCCTTGGCTGTAGCCTGATGCCTGGGTGTAGGTCATGGGATAGGACCTCTGCATGCAGGAAGAAGAGGTGGACAGGGGATCTGAGAGCGGGGAGATGGACGCTGGGCTCCAGATGGATACGGGGGCACTGCTGCTGGAAATGGTGGGGACCGAGGTGCTGGAGGGCGGAGTGAACTGCCCACTGGTCCCACTCTCCGAACTCACTTCCCGGGCTGGTGAATTCTTCTTTTTAGCTGGTCGTACCTTGTTCTGCCCCCCGTTCTGCTGCTGCTGCTGCTGCTGCCGGCACTTGGCCCGGCGGTTTTTAAACCACACCTTGAGATGGAGAGATGGGGAGGGAGAGAGAAAAAGCCTGGTGTTAGGGATAGGCAGGTAAACCCAAGGGGGGACAGAGATGGTGGTGGGGGGACAGAGATGGTGGTGGGAGCAGAGGGTTGCAGGCTGCTGGAAAGAAAAGCTCCGGAGCTCCCCCTCCCTGAGATCATTAGCAGTAATAACAAGTGGAAATTGGGCAAATCAAACTGCTTAA
>NW_010336432.1:7644-7924 GCF_000700745.2 Antrostomus carolinensis
CATTAAAAGGTCTATTGAAAGCAAGCCCTTAATTAGAAACAATAGATCATCAGAAAGGGAGGAGACAATTAGGGAAACAGAGGTAGGGGTTGGGGTGGGGGGGTAAAGTGTCCGATTTACCCTCTAAATAGACTCTCTGCTCTCACCCTCAGCAAGGGCCAGCCCCCCAACATATCTTGCCCTCTTTAGCGGGGACCAAGGGGGCTGGTGCTGGGGAGGCTTCATGAGGAGAAGGTTGGGGTTTGGTGTGTGGGGGACCCCAGTGCCCAACAGCCACGCT
>NW_010336432.1:8090-8945 GCF_000700745.2 Antrostomus carolinensis
CAAGCTGCTTGTGGAGGGGACACAGCCCAGTCCCCGGAGAGGGGTCCCCTCCGCCGAGGCCTCCTCTCACTTATCAAAGTCCCTTCAAAGGGAGAGGAAGCCCCCCAGTCTGTACTGGTGTGAATGGGGATCCCAGTCTGGCCCTGCTGCAGGGATGGCGCGCTGGGGAAATGGGGGATCCTTCCACAGGGACCCCAAATGTCTGCAGGACAGGCTGGGATTTGGGACCCGGGGCAAGGCACGGTGCAGAGCCTGGGGGTCCTGGAGAGCCCTCCCCGGTTCAGAGAGGCTGGGAGGGCTGGGGAGGGGAGTGGGGGGCTCAGGAGCTGGGATGTGGGAGCTGCACAAACCCCCACCCAGTGCTGAGGGAGGAGAGAGAGGGCACACTCCAGCCCTGGGGAGGCAAATTGCCACTCCATCCCCACAACCCTCATCCATCTGTGATCCTCCTTCACCCCACATTTCCCTCCAGGACTGACCCCATCCCCTAAACCAGCCCCTCGCCTCCCTGCCAGGCAGGTTCCAGCCCAAACTCCACACACTGGGATGGAGGTGGGGGACAGGCAGGGGGCTGTGGGGTGCCTGCACTCTGGACTCGGGCAGGTTGATTTTCAGGGCCACCTCCTCCCGCATGAAGATGTCGGGGTAGCGGGTTTTGGCAAAAAGAGCTTCCAGCACATCCAGCTGCGCCCGGGTGAAGGTCGTCCGCTCCCGTCGCTGCTTTCGGGGGGTGGCTGCGAAAGAAGCCAGAGGTCCTGGGGTCAGTCAGCGACCCTTCAGCTAGGGGTGTTCCCCTCCAGCCCCCTAACCCATGGGTGCACCCCCATTCCCCCTCCTAGGTGACCAGCACCCCAG
>NW_010336433.1:0-21783 GCF_000700745.2 Antrostomus carolinensis
AGGCTACTTGATCACACACTTCCTTTGAAACGCACACTTTTCAAGGAAAGTTGGAGCTTTCAGAAGACTAAATATCGCTTTTCAAGGAGCAGTCAGAGCAGAAAAGGTCAGTAAGACATTTTCCAGGTACCCGACGGCCTCCCCCCCCTCCTCCCCGCAGGTATCTCCCCCTTTGCGGCCGCCTCAGCCCGGGGCTGCGGCGTCAGAGGGAGCCGGGTCCCCTCCCAGTGCCGGCTGTTGTCCCAGCAGTGCCATCTACTGCTTTCACAGCCCATCGCCCTGCCTCACACAGCAGCGTGCAAACCGAGGAGGCCTCAGCCTCGGCCACCCCTCAAAACCCTTAACCTCTTCTTGCCAGAAATGGAAACGGTTCCCTTGTACCCGCTGCTGTACGGACTCGGGCGGGCAGGTGAGACTGCAACGTAACTTCGGTTCAGAAAAGACCACTATACCTTGTTTTGCCCCTCGAGGTATGTTACAAAAACAATTCGTTTTGCATTCCTTTTCCTCTCCTTTCTCTAAAGAAAGTGAGTGCGATACCTCATTTTATTCCAAAAATATTATTTCCATAAGTCAGGCAAAATAATTTTCTCATGAAGTAGCTACTAGTCAAAGGAAAGCAAATATTTCACACAGGTGTGTTAACAACTAAAAATCATCTACCATTTACAGACATGCAGTGATCAGTTGTGTCACTGTCATGGTTCAGAGTCTCAGGTCAGAGCAGCTGAGGGATTAGGCATGAAGAGGTGGCTTTAGGCTGTGGTCAGAGAGAAGAGTGGCAGGCAAAGAAAGGAGCAAAGTCAGGGCTGCAAGGCCAGAGCAGGGTGGGAAGCAGGACAGGAAGAAATGTAACAAAGGTAGAAGTGTGCATTTGGGAACAAGAGGTGTCTGGCAACAATTTTGGTATCGATGCATGACTTCTGAATTACCTGATCCTGTAAACCAGAGCAGATGTGTCTATAGTACATACACTCATACGCCCCATATTGTAGGTTCTTGTTTAGACCCAGGCATTTTACTATTGCAACATTTAGTGATGTTTCCCTTATAGATTTGGTTCAACTTTGTTTTGTCAGTCTCCTAAAAAGACTGTTTTCTCACAAATATTAATTCACCACCCCACTACCCTCCACCTCTGCAGCCCAGTACCACTATGGTTGCCTCCCTTCTCCACCATCACCAAGCATGGGTTCAGTTCACCAAAAACTGCAACAGCTTTAACTCAAACTTTTTGGCTGATCAGGTGCATATTCCGTTGCTTCAGTTTTCTGCAAGCTACCATCTGTTACCTTTGCTTTTTCTTGTTCCTTTTCCACGTTTCTCAACACATCTGAACTTGCTGGCAATAGACCAAGTACTGACTTTGAGCAGATCTCTCCAGCTGCAAGAAAAGTCCCATCTGTCACTTCCAGCTGTCCCTTCACCTCATCAGTTTCTTTTTCTTTACTTGCAATTGAAGCCTCAGCAATATTTTCAGATGGCTTATCCTCAGCTACTGCTAAACATGAGGCAAGCTTATAGCTTGCAGCAGTTGCTCCTATTTCAGTCTTTGCATCACTATTTGGAAGGTCTTCACTGGTTGTTTCTCCCACGTCTTCTGTCTGCATTTCTTGCTCTTTACTCTCTCCCATACTGCCAGAGCCCACATTAATTGAACACTCGCAATAGTAGTAACCAGACTCCTGCTTCTTCTTACGCATGGCGCAGAGATCAATTTGACTGAAGACCTCTGTGCCAAAGTAACTGTCTTCATATTCTTTATACAGATCTGAACAAATTTTTCTGAAGCCCTAAATATTAAAAAGCAATGTAACATTATATGCATATTATTTATACACACGCAAAAATACATGCCCTTTAGAAAGGTACAGGATGTATCAAATATCTCAAAAGTTTGCACAGAAAATACTCTCCCTGTCCGTGTTTACGGTAGCAATATCATCTTCTTTGGTAGTATTTAATTTGATACTGAGAGAAATCAACCATTACTAGTAAAAGTTATAGGAAGGTTGGCTTTTGCTGAATCCTCCACTTACCCTGTCCTCCACAAGAAACACATACCAACAAAGATACAGAAAGATCAATTTAACCCATTGTTTTTCAAATGCATCCACCTAATTTTAGGTATTTCAAGAAAGTTCACAGCCACCGCATGCATTGGGAAGCTATTCCCTAGTTTCCTGAATTGCCTTTAGGAGGGATTTCTTTATTTTACCTAAAGTTTACTTTGCTCAGTTTCATCCCATTGCTGCTTTTACAGACTGAAAAATTAATCCTTCTCCTTGGTGTACACATTCCACAGCAGTAATTAAGTTGCGTGCGAGAGACAGGTTAGAAACAGAGCTCATGCACTCTCTTCCCTATGAGCAAAGAAGTATTCAAAAGACATTTAACTATTGACTTATTGTGAAAGCAAGCTCATTTCAGCAAGCCAAAACAAAAGCAAAAGAAAACCATGGCAGCTCTTAGATAGCTACCAAGCACTGTTAGTATCCCGATGGCCAAATGCTGAAGCAGTCATGGCATATAAATGGAAGCGTTTCATCCTATAGATGTGTTTTCAGATGTTGACATGATCTTTTCAGACTAAGAAAAAGTAACTTCACTGCTATAATCAAGGCACTTGTTCAGAAACCATTGTAATTTAGGGCTGTCAAGATTGAAAATCAACAGTTCCCCGTCCAAGTAGTTTCTTTGCAGTTCTCCCCACAGTGAGTTTGGGCACAGCAGCACTGCCTCTCCTGGACAGATGTCACCACGAATGGGTGAGCAATCCAACAATTCCATGGTCCATGTGGCTGTAATTCAGTCAGCAACAGTCTGCCAGTTTAAATGAGGGGCTCACACAAAGCATTTAGCCTATAAACACACAGGCCAAGGGCACACATGGAGATTAAGTGAAGGACAGATAACTCATTAAGCAACAGGGAATAATCTCCACCTTCCCTTACCCTAATGAACAAGCAAGCTAAGGCTCTGAGGAGCCCCTTGCAGCACATTGCCTCAAAGAAGTCTCCATCAGTTTGCTCAACCTTGCCCCTGAGTGCACAGGACTGCACAATTAAATGAAGGTCTCTTTAGAAGCTTCCTTCCTTGTAATGACAGCTTTTTTAACAGGTGGACGTGCATTGTTTATGACATGGGGATTGCAGGAGGATGGCCATAACAGCCAGTGTCACCTAGATAAAAACAGATATAAATAGCTTCACAGCCAAACACATCAAACCATTAGGCACTGCTTCCTCAATGAACAAAACATTTCAAAGTTTAATTAAACAAACTGCACACCTTTTCCTGTGCCCCAGAGATACCTATGTCAGTCAGCACCAGGCTGTTCCATAACCAAGAACTGTATGCCACCTTAAAGCCACCAGGTGCAAGTTCTGCTGAAATGCAAAGATACACTGTGCATGGGCTGTTTTCTGGGTAATTCAAGAGGATAATGGAAACTTGAGTAAGGTCATGTCATTGATGATAACTTACCAAGTAGCCAAAAGAGGGCAGGATTAGGGCTGCCCTTTCATTAAAATCTCAAAGTACTTTAATGCAAGTATGTGACCCTGTAGGACTGCTGCTCTCTTACCACCTAGGGTAGACCACAGCTATTTGCAGAGCTGCACCAAGAGAATCTGCTTGAAACAGCATGAAAAGCAAGAACAAGCATTTTCTACTTTAGTATGGAGGTATTTGATCACAGCTTTGCTTGGCCACAGGCAAGCAGAGGCAGTGCCCAGCACTGGAGGCTAACAACCCACACTGACAAAAGTGCTTCTTAGTCTGTGTGCTGGAGAAAGCTTTTACTACAGACAGATACTGAAGTGGATCCTTTTCAGAGGTGAACTGTTCCCTTTTGACTCATTGGAAAGAGAGGTCAGAAAACCTGAAGAACCCATGTCTTATATTTATGCCACGATACACATTTTGAACCTGATCAATAAACAGCACTTACTGCTCCTTTGGTAGCTATTCAAGCTAAATAGCACTAAAACCAAACTCTCCCCAACCTCTTGGGATCTTTTGACACAGAATTAAAGTCAAGGATGCACACTTTCCTGATGTAAAAGTTTGTTGTTGTAGCAGTTGTTTTGAAGAAAACCAGCTCCTCCTTCCCCACAAATAAGAACAAGGTCTGTAGCTACTCCACCAGTATAATCACATGCCTGTCTTGTTAACAAAGTATTCTTGAGATGTAAAATATAAACAGTGTTATTAATTTTTTTCAAGCTTCATATAAAAAGCATTTTTAAGTTGCATGAAGTACTTAAACTGCATCCTTACTATAAGGAAACAGTTATTTATGGTATAAAGAAAGTAATTACAGCCAGTAGATGGCATCATAATAACTAAAGTAATATTTTGTCTTATTCATACTTTGGCATCTTCTAGTGTTTAGGAAGGTTGGTTTCTCTCCTGTAGTCTTTAAGAATGTGATATTATAGAAGTAGTTAGTTTTCCTCCTTTCTTTTTCCATTACATTTTGATTTTGAAGAAGATGCAGTAAGTTGTCAGTGTTTTCAGTTGACATGTCAGATCCCAAAACAGATATGCACTTAACTTCCAGTTTGACCTTTGGGGTTAAATCTTATCTCCAGGGTTGAACCTTACTAACCTTAGGGAGATTTGTACATGGATATACAGAGTCCACATGCCCCCTAATAACTAACTTAACATACAGCCCTGCTCCACTTTGATTTCATGGCCCTAAGGTGTAGAATAGTATCTCAGAAGCAACAGTTTTAAGGTACAAAAAAATTTGGACAGGAAAGAGCAATGCTTGGTGGACAAGGGAAGAACAGTGAATATTGTCTACCTGGACTTCAGGAAGGCTTTTGACACTTTTCCCACAAGATTCAGATGAAGATAAGTATGGGCTGGATGAACACAGTGAGATGTATTGAAAACTGGCTGAACAGTCAGGTCCAGAGGCTAGTGATGGTAGTACAAAGTCTAGCTGGAGGTGTACCACAGGGGTCAGTACTGTGTCCAGTACTGTTCAGCATCTTCATTAACAGTCTGGATGATGGGACAGAGTGCACCCTCAGCAGATTTACTGATAACAAAACTGGGAGGAGTGGTAGATTCACCAAGGGTCACGCTGCTATCCAGAGGGTACCCCAGAGGGCTGGAGAAATGATCTGACAGGAACCTCAAAGTTATACAAGGGGAGTTGCAAAGTTCTGCCATTGAGGGGGAAACAACCCCAGGCACCAGTATAGCTGAGGGCTGACTCTAAAGCCACTTTGAAGACCTGAAGGTCCTGGCGAGCATCAGATTGACCATGAGCCAGCAATGTGCCTTTGCAGCAAAGGCAGCCCGTGGTATCCTGGGCTGCATAAGGAGTGTTGCCAGCAGGTTGAGGGATTCCTCCTCCCCTCTGCTCAGCACTAGCAAGGACCTGGTTGTAGTGCTGGGTCCAGTTCTGGGCTCCCCACTTACTCGATATTCAAGCATTCAAAATGCTATACACTTACATATTTATAAGCAGGGAGATTGCATGCATGAATCATACTATGCAGGAATATATGCCATATTTAGTGCATAAGAATATGCAAGATCAAAGAACATGCAAGAAATTACAATTAACTTTTTAACTTTAAACTTGATAGTAAAGCAAGTGTGAAAATACTCTGGACAAAAATCAACAGTAGTTCCTATATGCTTATTGTATATTTTCTTTTGCATTAGACCTTGCTAAGGCCTGTACTCATGAAATTCCCCACAGGCAATATAAAAGAAAAAGCCTCCAGCACAGAACTATCAGTACTCTGCAACTTTGATTGTACCATGTATACAGAAGGCAAATATCAAGTCAATATGAAGTACTTGAAGTGCACAAATACAAGGTCATTTTCTTCAGCTATTATAGCATTTTCTGTTTTCTTTGTGCATGCTTCAGTGTTTCAGGTTTGCAATATATTGACCTCGTAAATACAAGTACTGTTCCTGGAAACAAGCAGGACAATATTCCACTGGGAAACGAGCAATCTAATCAGAGTTGTTTTTTACTTTAATTGTATGTGATAAAATCCCACACAATGCTGCAGTAAAGGTTAGAGAAGCACATCACACACTTCTAGCATAAATCAAGGTACCAGCCTGGTTTCCAACATTACATTAATCTTATTGTCTGATAAAAATTGCTCAGAAGCCATCCTGTTCTATGGAAACAGCTTGACATTGTGTTTTTACACAGATTTGACTGGCCACAGCAGAAGTAAAGCACTCTCTACTTTACAATAGAGCCATACACAACATGAGCAAGAGACTTCATCTCTTCCAATTGGGTGTGAGCAAACACAACTGTGTTGGTCAGCCTATATAAAAGCTTTGTTAAACAATAGAATTTTTTTTCCTAGTTATAATGACTATTACTTAAGTATGTAGTCCTCAAGAATTTAATTAGAAGGAAAATAATCACTAGAACAGATCACAGTAAAAAAAATATTATAAACCAAGTTACTTACCCTTCTTTTCAACCTTGGTGCTTTGGAGAGCTTTAGGAAAGTAAGATGTGGTTTGAAATCCTTGCTCCCTGAAATGTTGAGATTCATGTCAATAAAACATTCTTCCACAGCTTCTGGTAAAAACATAAAATAAGAAATAAAAAAATAACGGTTGGAAGGTAGGAAAAAATATTTACAGAATGACTAGACAAAAAGCCACTAGGCCTTTCTTAATTAAGACACACAGTTAAAACACATAGCAGATAACTAGTTGTCATACCATCATGGGCAACATGGCCAAATGAAAAATAACCAAAACCGAAGTTGCACATGATGTATAGCCATTTGTTGCAAACCTGAAACTACATGCAAACTTTGATGTTTACAATGCAATTCCTTCTGAATTCACAGACCTCCTATCACAATGATGAATTCAGGAAAGCACATGCCCATGGCAGCCCCACCAGGAACAACATGCAGCCACCAGTAGCTACAGCTGGTGAGTGTCATGGGACAGATTCTCCCTGATAATTGCAAAAAGCAATGTGAGAAGCAAAGTGCTTCCAGCAAAAAGTGGCAAGTTTCCCAAAACTAGTACAACTGTACAGTCCCTAGAACAATTCAGAAGGAAAAGTCACACTCCTTCCCCAGATGATGTGATACAAAGTGTTTATGGAGGTGTCGGTTTAAAAACTTTGGCTGCATAATTATAAAGCAATAAGGTTTTGTTTTGTATCAAAAGAAATGTTTGTGAGAAACTCCAGAATTTATATTCTTCAAGGTCTTTCAGTTAAGGATTGTGATGACAAGTCAAGCCAAGTGGATCTATCCTTGGTTTCGATTGACTTTGATTTGGGGGGGTGCAGAGTCTCACAAGAATGGTAGGGTGAAGCTTGAACGAGGTAGACCTCTGCAAGTCTGGCAAATGCAGAAGATTAAGTATGCTTAAACAGTAAAGAATAATTCCAAAATAACTGAAAGCTTTGGCTAAGGCTGGAGTACTTAGGACCTCTCTCTATCAATTTTTCTTATTGCCAGAGGTCTTCATACCTTGGTTGTACAAAGGGGATAGAAGAGTGAAAAAATCAACATCTACCCTGGAAACCTGCAACATTTACTTGACTCTTCCTGACAGACCCCACACCTTGCCTCTTATCTTTGGTACTCCTCAGTTGCTTAGGCACCAGGAGAAGCAAGACCAATGTTGAAATTTGTGTTAAAACCAGCATATCACATATTTTATGAGTACATTGCTTGAAGTCACTCTACTTCCATTTTATGTTTCCATCTATCAGTAAATTTAACTACATGTGTGTTTACTAGTTTGTCATATGCTTTTGTATTGAGGCCAAGTCTCTGGCTTGGACTTTAGCTAATTAATACATTAAAATGTTTCATCTTGGACTATTTGTGAAGGAACAGCAGCTGGGGCTGTCTGGTCACTTTGCCAAGGCAACTGCTTGATATTTTCCAGATGGAATATATATAAAGAATAGGATCCAGTTGACTGAACAAGCATCTAATGCCCTTTTAGATGCCCTACAGGATGTCCACCTGGCCTCCAGCTGCCACTGCAAAGGGGTACAATCTGGCTGTAGGTCCAGTGTGGACATGGCAGATACTTTAGGACATCTAAAAATGGTACTAAGTGATTATGGATGGGTATCAAATAACCCCTAAAGTGCCTCTGGTATTTTGTCAAAACACATTAACATGAAGAGTTTCTGCTTATTATTAAGTCCTCTTGTTCCCATGCCAGTAGGTCAAAGCACAACAAGCCCCAAAGAACACACACAGCAAACTGTCTAAGCACCTTCTAGGAAAAAGCCCTTCCTCACACATTGTCTGGGCAAATAACACCCTCTAAGTGTACAAAAGAAGCAAGCTAGAGTTTAACTTAACAAAAAACTGAAAGTAGCATCTCCTCATGTTCGTCGCCTAGCACTAGTCCTACCAAACAGCAGAAAGGCATTATTACTGCAAGGTGAAGGTCTTACTGCCACAAACAGGGTTTCATCAGAAAGGCTGATGATAGAATAAAGGTCAAGGATAGGAACCATCTTCAAGAAGTCAGTTAGAAACAAGGTCCATAGCTGATGTCTTGCCCATGTCAGGATGGCACTCCATTTTCCAGATACTATCTTTCCTAGCTCACTTGATAAATATCCTAAGAAAATCCCAAGGCATCTTAAGCAGTATCTCTTTTTCAAAGGAGATGAACTCACTAGCAGCAAGAGAAGCCCAGTAATGCTCAGTATTTACCAATTAACTGCAGTTAATTGATCAAGAGAGGTAATGTTTCACTTTGAACTAAAGTCCATGATGTAGGAACAAGAGCAAGTGAAGAGCCAGCCACCTACTTTTATATTTTCTAATTCCAGGAAGACTTCATAGATTCAAAAACTTCATTAGAGCAGGCTGAATTGTTAAACTGTTGTTGACAAATCATCAATAAGAACATGACAAGGTAGAGGCAACTGGCAGGAGTAGCTTGACCTTTGCCAATCAAATTATTTGCCCATCACACTTCTTGAAAAAGCAGCATTTGAAAATCCACACCTACTCCATGAGCAACTAAAACTATTGACTAAAAGGTAAGAAAAACCCCTATTCATTGTGTAACAATTAATTCAATTGCTGTCCTGAGGGAGAGGGGAAGAGAAAAAACATAAAACATTTATTCAGAGATATCATTAAAAGGATAGATTGTTACATATTTGCATAATCCTCAGACTGATTAAGTTCTAGAAATGGTCAGAAGCTATGCAGAATGGAGAACAACACTGGAAATTACATCTCTCTGAACAGCAAAGCCATTGGTTACAGAGTTAACAGCTTGAAAACTGGCAGCTTGTCTCACAGCCAAGGAAGTATTTCAGGCAATCAGTGAAAAATCATATCGCATTTTAAAAAGCGCACAAGTACTGACAGAATATTCCTGTGGCTTGCAATCAAAATTTTTCTCCTCCAACCCATTAAGAAAGGGGTTCAGATCAGAAGCTAGATACCAGGTTTCCAGAACTCTGAAGATACAGATTATCCAGGAAGCTAACAGGAAGGATCTGCCACCCACTATTGTATGGCTTTTAGAGTTAATGCAGCTTCAATATAATTTAAAAAAAAAAAAAAAAAAGAAAACAAGAAGAGAGCATCATAGCCCATATTCTGCAGAACCAAAATTAAACACTTCTGCTGGTGTAAAAATAGCATGATAAAGAATAAATCTTGTATGCTATGATTCATTGGGATTAAAATTCTCAGTTAAGCAAAACAATAAGTAGAGGGAAAACCAGCAGTAGTCAGACAAGAGAAAGGAGATATTCACTTCTGCATCTTTCAGAAGTGAATGAGGAGAGCGCTAAGGTTGGGGAGGGGCAGCAAAACAGTCAAGCAGTCCCTTCTTTCAATGGCATTGAAGTATATATATGTTGCCAACAGGCATATACCAATATGATCTTAAAGGAAATAGTGTCATGTGCCTTCTACTTAGTCATCTTCCAGTCAAGATTATTTTGTGTTGAAGACTTTAGAAAAAACAATTTGGGCATGGGCAATTAAGGAGGGACTACAAAGTACTTTTAACAAAAGCACAGCTGTTTTGAGTCAAAATTATCTTTGCCATGGATAGAACAATAAGAGAAATGAAGACCAGAGTCAAGCAAAAGGTAGCAGATAGTGAAGTGGCTAATTTTATTTAGCTGAGGCAAATAAACTGATCATATTAAGAGGCATCTCCTCTCTAGTTACAACACTGACTACTTAAGAGGGAAAGTAATGGGGAGAGGAGAGTGGGACCATTATATCAAAGCTAAGGACTGGAGGAGGTAGGAAGCCAATTCAACAAAAAGAAAACAGACTATTCTGAGAAGTCATATCCTTTGAAGATTACATAGTGTCTTTGTACTGCATGCCTTTTTGAGACACATTAGTTGAACTGTGCTTTCTTTTTGCTTAGTATGAAAATAGCAGGAAAAAAAAAGTACATTGATTATTTCTGCTCTGTTTGAAGTGGAAGCCCAGGACACAGATTAGGTTCTGCATTGCAGGCTAAAGCAGCTCCTAAAAGCAGAACATGGTGAGGGGGAAGGGGAAAGTATCAAGCCTTTCTCAAATTGTGCAAGTAAGCAGATCAAAGATCTGGAACACCTTCATGAACCCATCAGTACTTTGGAATGTTAGAGCAAAGGACACAAGCTACTCCCATTTTATGCAGTGGAAGCAAAAGACTGATTTGCTGGTGCTACACACATATATGCAGACACTGCTATTTGTCACCTCCTGTCCCAGAAGTACTCATGATTTCATTCATGCTCCAGTTTAAAGGAGGTGCTTGTAAATTCAACTGAGGCCAACAAGAGTCAGGTTAGGTACTTACCTGCAATTCTGCTCAGCATTTTCTGGTCTTCCTCCAACATTTTCACATATATCACTTGATTGTTAAACTGTCCAACCCCATGAAATGTCATATTAAGGTTTTTACCCTGCAAGATGGCTTCCACTTTAGTCTTGCTGTGCTTCAGTGCCAGAACAGCCCTTAAAAATAATTTTAAAATATATATAGTCTGAAAGAAGGTTATTTGTTTTTTACATATGTAAATATTGTTATATTTTTAACACCAGACAATATACTTGGTTTTGACCACTCTGCAGTACTATGCAAGGTGTGACAACCACACTATATTTCAGTAATAATGCTTTTGTAACAGTTAGAAGTTACACTGGCATTTTAAATACATTATGTCTTCCAATCACTTCAGCCTTAGCTTATATATTAGAAATAAGTTTTGCTAGCAAAGTGAATGTTTAAGTCATTAATGTGCCAGAAACAGGTACATGTATATATACTGCTAAAGAGTCAAAAAGAATAAAACTGAACTTACATTGGTGTCATGTAGTTTAAAA
The DNA here is from genome assembly GCF_000700745.2 of Antrostomus carolinensis. Classification (NCBI taxonomy): domain Eukaryota; kingdom Metazoa; phylum Chordata; class Aves; order Caprimulgiformes; family Caprimulgidae; genus Antrostomus; species Antrostomus carolinensis. The sequence continues at coordinate 11,349 of NW_010336433.1, forward strand.
CTTTATCACTGCCATTTTCAACTGGTTCATTAGTTTTGTTCTTAAACCAAAATAAATTCATTCTCCCACCTGAAGCATATTTAACATTTGTCTCCATTATATATTCTCCTATTCCAGGACAGCTAACAAAATATCAATTGATGCTTATGTTCAGTGCTCTGTGTCTCATTTCAACAAAGTTTAGATGTGCACCTTACTGTGCACAGAAATATCTCTAAAAGAGTGAATTAACTAAAGACATTAATACTTCAACCATTTTTCTTAAAGACACAGAAAAAGTATAACTGATAGGTTTCTAAATGTAGACGCTAAGTCTTTTGGCAACTTAATACCTGCTGAAGTTTTACAGGTTCCCCTCTCTACCCTGGTGTCTCAGGAAGGGGGATCCTGTCAGTCTTCAAACCAAGTTGGAGCAAAAGCTTTCTACTAATGCTTCATACTTCAAACAAAATAATGCATAATTAAGGACTGCAGGACACCAGCCCATGGGTTGCTGTGGCTCCTGTAGTCACATTTACTTTATCATTACGCCTAGAACAAGTTTTGACTACATTAATTTAATTTTTTTAAAAATCTTAGAATTGTGTAACATTAGCCAAATAGATATCGGGCACTACAACCCCCATAGCACAACTAATCCCCTTGGGAAAGTACGTTTCATGCATACAAAGGCCACTTCAGCCCACAGCAGTCAATATTATGAGCAATCCTCACTACTACATAGGAGTTATTTCAGCTATAACTACACAGGAGCTGCTTCTTTCTGAGACTCCTGGTGGACTCTGGAGATGACAGTTTGGTGAGGACAGGACTGAAGGTGGAAAGGGAATGAATTCTTTGCAAAGGATCTTTGCTGGCTAATCTAGCCCTCCATTTAAACCTGTAATGGCTAAGCTTACCGTGAAAGGCTGCTACAACGGTATCTGCCATGAGATCTGAAGTTGCCTCCCTCCCTGTGCAGCCTGGGATGGCTGTTTCTGCAGTGCTGTTAGCTTGAGAAGTGAGAAATACTTGGACTAACACCTTAAGGCAGCCTTTCATGTGACAGCACAGAGTAGTAGCCACTGAACTACAGCCATTGTGCTCTGTAGGTAGGTAGAAGATAAAGGATGAAAAACACTTGGCAAGGAAGATCTGCTTTTCATTAGGTATGCCCATTATTTTTATGTTACAGGCACACATCCAGTCTTAAGTTCATTAACCCTACTTAGCTCCATTCACCTCCCTAACCAGTTGATTCCCACTTTGATTGCTGCCCTACATTAGCTTCCTATCCTCTTGGATGACAGCCTGCCCAGTCAGCAGCACTGGCACAGGTTTTTATTGCCAAATTACCGTATATGGCATCTTCTGCATGCAAGCTCCTTGGCCTATATAGTGGTCCTCCTATCTTCCCCCCACCCCCCCCCAGGCACTCCAAAAAAGCCTCTGGAATGTATGATAAAGCAGGTAATTTTAAAATAAGGCACATACAAACTGTCATATGCATCTTAATAATGTTTAACTGTTGCTGCCTGTACAGGCAGAAGGGTTTTTTCTTCTCATATTGGTTCTTTTGACATCTTTCCAACTAGGCATTCTACTTTATGCCCAAGCAGATCCTGTGTCACACTCAGTGTTGAGGCTTTACTGGTTTTCATTCCCTTGCTGATGTTCACTAAGGTCCCTGGAGAAAGGGCTGCTTTCACCAGATTCCCACATCTGCCAGACAATGCCTTCCCAGACACCTAAGGGCCTTCCCTCCCAGCCTCCTCATCCCAAGAATTTCCAAAGTTTCCTAGTGTGGTACAGTAGGATAAGGCTTAGAGAAAAAACCTGTACCATACTGGATCTATTTGCTGGACCTTTCTAGCAGCTCCAGCCTTCCTGACCACAAGGTAGCAGGGTAGCTTTCCTTAGTCATCTTTCAATATCCCCAGCTTAATTCACTGGGCCCCAGTGACAGCCCACAGCTGGAATTACACAAGAGAGCAGCTTGGAAAGGAACTAAGCAGAGGTGTTGTGGGGCTTTTTTGTTTTCTTAATGTAGCATGTTCTATCAGCTAACATTTTCCAGCTGATACAAGCACAGCTGATCTGAAAAAGCTGCATTTTCTCAAAAGGCAGCAGCTCGGGGAACTTTACATCCATTGAGTTAATTTATGGTAGTAATACAGTAATAATACTACTTGCAGCCATGCTGCTTTTTCTCTTCACCCCACAGTAGATACACAAAATTTCAACCTCTGAGGCTTCACATCTAGCTTTTGTAAAGATCTTTCCTCACAGGTATTGAGAACTAGCCAGAAACCCATCAAGAAATTCTAAGAAATTGTGTGTAGGCTCTACAAAAATGTAATTATTCACAACAGTAGTAAGGCTACCACATAGACAGAAAAATTAGTTGTACTTGAATTTTGCAGGGTTCTTACTTTTTTACTTCTTCTTCTGTTCTAAGGTGAGCCACTATTATAGTAAGGTGCATAGTCTGAACAGGAAGAAGAGCTCTCAACAGATCAGGTTCTTTAGTGAATATGAGTTCTTGGACATCTTCAATCCTGTCCAAAATCTGCAACACAGTAAACAGGAGACAGGGAAATAAACTTTCTTTTTAGAGTGCTCAGGTATTACTGTAAGTATTCAGAACACTGAAGCTTTGCACACCCAAAAATGCAACTCAAGTTTAAGCCAGGAATCCACAAAAAAAAAAATCCCTCAGATCTGTCATATAACTTTCTGTTTAAATTTCAAAGTTAATTTTTGGGGAATTGATTGATCTGTTTTCCTTTTTAAAGCCTACAGGTTGAACTCATGGCTCTAATATAAGCCAGCAGCCCTAGATCTTAAAGTCAGTCTGAACCCAACCCTAAGCACGTTAGAATAAAGCTCACAGCACTGTGTAAATATTAATGGGATCTTCATGCAGTTATCACTTGTTAATAGACTGTGGAAATTGAATAGCATTTCCATAATTAATCTTATGCCATTTTCTGATTACAAGTTTGATCACAGATTAAACTGATGTCTCTTCCCAAAAGGAAACTGTAACAGCAAAGTAGATCAAATGGATAAACATGCTGTTTTCTGAGTTGGTATTTTCTAGAACTGTATGGCCAGTTCCTGGCCTATCTGTGCCTTTACACAACTGACCTCAAAGAAAGATGTTTCAAAATGATCTGTTAAGGTTTATAAACCAGTCATGGGAACAAGGCAGGAGGGAGGAGGATTCAATCACACAGAGACTAAGTACCTGGTGGAAGCCTTTGTTACAGCCAAGTCATTTATAGATTTTTCAGATTATTTCATTGAGCAAGCCCTGGCTTACATACCTAGGTGCTCACACATGTTAGAGCTCCACTTTATTCTTTTACAGGTTGAAACAGCTGGGTCAATATGTTTTTGGTTTGCAATCTTTCTACATAAAGCCTTGGCAGTCATTGTGCAGTCCAGTAAATAGTCCCACAGCCTGGACAGCAGAAGAGATTAGTATAACGAGTTTCTGATAAATGTCAGGATATAGCCACACACAATTAAGAGAATCCATTTGAAGATATGAACAGCAAACTCCCTGAATTCACAGACTCTTACATGCATTTGTCATTATGAAATGCATCACTGAAATGACTCTTACATTAAGGTAATTTCTACTGCAGCTGAGGCACAATTTATTATGTCCTGCTATTTACAGTGTATTTACTTATATCATGAAAACATGGAGCAGGAATAAATTTGCCTGACCACACCAGCTAAAATCTTTGCTTCAACGGACTATGTTATGCATTGACAGCAATTTCGCAAAACAGCCTCATGTTCTCTCTTGCCCAATCTTTCTAAGAACACTCTTGAAATAAAGATCTTTTTGACTGTTCAACTAGAGGCTCAGACAGCTGGGAAGACAGGTTGAAGTGAAATTCCTTCATGTAGATATTTAACTGTGCAGAGCAATTTTAATGTCTTTTCTTACCCTTTTTTGTCAGCTTCACAAATGTGTCTTCAGAACTTTCTGCTTCTTTTCCCATACAGTCTACCTTATCTCTGCACCTCTTTTTCATTTGATGGATCAATCTGTAGCACTTTTCTATAAGCTGTATGTTTTTAATGGGTTGACTGGTTTTTTTTTGGGTGAGGGACAGGAAGGAAGCACTCATAATGAAGTATTGAAAGTCTGAGACCACAACATTCCTGGATCCACCCCAGCCCAAGCCCATTGCTGGAAGCTGGTGTTCAGCCTCCTGGAGCCCCACTAGACACAAAGGGAAAAGGGCCGCTGCATCTACCAGGACTGCCATGGGTTTTTTTCTTTTGTCCTGTTGAAAGGGAGAAAAATTGAGAGAGCTCTACAGTCTGTCATCTGGAGAGCTCTCTTAAAAATATAATTAAGGGAAATTAATGTCAGAGCTGCAAGATTACCAGAGATGGTGTGAAAGCAGGGAAATCTGGAGAGGCAGAATTGAGAGAAAAGGAGAAAGAGCGGAAGGGCATTCATCGAGCTGTACAGGATGTGGTCACAGGCCATATACTAGGACACTCAAATCTCATTAAAATGGTAGAATGAGTTAGGCATTCATGTCCCCTCAAGCTGTTCCATGATCTCGTTCCTCAGATGGCAGGAAACTTCCTAGTTTCCAGCCTAGATTGATTCTTTGCCCATTTCATACCCATTTGTTCCTCTGCCAACATTGTCTTCCAGCTTACACTGTTCTTTTCCCTTCCTGGCATTTATCTTCCTGATGTGCTGTGCACTTTTGTTCACCTCTCGAAAGCCACTCATATGTAGGAACCACTGAAAGTTATATGGGGTCATCCTCCAGATAACCTTCAGGGATTATTCCACTCAAGACAAAGCCAGAGCAAATAATTGCCCACCAAGAGGAAGGCACCATTGACGTCTCCCTCTAACACATATATAAGAGTTTCTACACTTAACTAAGATAAAAAACAAAAATTCAAAAGCCTGCCAAAGCAAGCTGCTGTACTGCAGCTGCTTGTCACACTGGAAAAAAAAGGAAGAAAGATATACAACAGATACAGTCATCCTACTTAATTATTGCCTTTCAGCAGTGTAGATACAGGCATGCCAGATACTGCATGGAAACCTAAGCTAGAGAAAACAAGGAATACACAAGTTATATACTGCAACAAATAATATCTATTTGCTTCATTCAAAAAAGCACCATAAACTAATAGCATAAACTGGTAGCCAAGGGTTATATTTTCACTACATTCATACAAGTTAACATTCAGTTTTTGCCTCTTACATTTGCTTTGTAATAAAAGATCCCAAGATGCATATATATTATAAATAATAATTCACACAGTTTATGCTGTTTCTCAGTCCTGCCCATTCTAGCTGGGACACAGCAGTTACTGATTCTAATTAAGACTTCCCCCACCTGCCTCTGCCAGATGGAATTGTCTCTTTCTTGTCTTTGCACCTCACAGCTTTTCTCTCCCTTCTCTGCATAGTACCTTTGAGTGCATGGTCACCTGCTGCCCCTACATCAAGGTAGACTGCATGGGGCATGTCCCACCTCATGAAGTTGCTGTTCAGCAACAAGAGCAATCCCAGACAAGAGAGGTGCAGTGGGTGCTGGTATCAAGTGTGAGGACTCTGACTACTTTTGCATATCCTGAGCAGCTACTAACAGAACATTGCCATCAGCAAGTCATTGTTGTCTATAGGAAGCTGAAGGGCAAAACCCCTGTTCCTAGTAAAGGTATGGCAGCACTGCTTTGGGAATGAGATGCTCTGTATCTTTTTCAGAAAGTTTTGTGTGGGCTTCAAACCAGCAGAATGGGAATAAGTAGCTCAAGGTGAGCCAATATTTTCCCTCTCAGTATACAAATACAAAGAAACATAGGGTTATGGAGAAACTAGGGGGCTTCAAACCAGTTATGTATAACTAATTAAAGAAAAAAATGTGAAAACTGTCTCCAACATTTCTGTCATTGGAATTTATTTCCTTGGATCATAAGACAGTGCCTGCAGTATCCAAGCTCTGCAAGGCTATCTTTATATATTTCAGAGGAAACATTTACTGTGGGAATTGGAATGCTTTAGGACTCTTGCAAAGTCTCTAGAAAAAATCTTTCTATTTGAGTTTCTGCTGTTCACTGAATTTCAGTTTAACAGTTATAGAGGTTTAAAACTCTTGCTTTTTCAACACTGCTGCAGACATAGGAATCAGTATATAGCATACCTGGATGAAGTATGAGCATGCAGACTCCACACATGGCTTCTTGGAATTAATTGTCTACCTAAGATGTCAGGGGAAGTTTGTTGAGTAAGAGATGTAAAAGATAATTAATCAATATCCCTTCTCTCTCCTGTAGAAGGGAAGGAAATTCTCATCCTCCACTGTGAACCTCAGTGAGGAAGGAAGCAAACAAACCAACACTAGTTTCTATTACACTGAATATGGCTGTAAGACAATGTAGGACAATGCAAGATGGTGAAAGCCACTTGCTTTCTTCTGGAAAAAAAGACTACAGCGCAGGAGATATTATTGAGGACATACATCCACTCAGACCTTATGGAAAGGGCAATGGCAATCCTCAGAGTGGCTTCTTTCCTAGTAGTAGCCAAACCTTTGGTGTGCTGTTGACACTGTTCAAACTACAAATACACAGCACTATGAGGGCTGCTATGGGTGAAGCTAACTCCACCCCTACCAGACCCAATAGACCACTTCAGGCAAGGGAGCAGAATTTGTTCACAAGCTTTGAAACCACGGTAACTTTAAACTTATACTCGGCATCTTACTTAAGGTTGATATTGTTTTCGATTAAACACCTATTTCAAAATACCTGATCATCTGTAATTGGAATAGAGACGAAATAATTTGGAGTCTCTCGTGGGCGTTTCTTAGACACTTCTTGCCCTAGGTCTTTCACCATCCCCTTGGGCCCTTCTTGGGCATCACTTTGCTCCTGCCTCATCTCTGTAGCTGTTTGACCTTCCTTTTGTGGAGGCAGGTCTGCTTTTAGCTGTTCCTGCTCTTGGCTCTGGTCCTGCAGCTGCTCTTCTGTCACTATCCCATCCAGGTCTGCTACGCCTCCAACTTGCATCTCCTGCAGCTCTATCACTTCTACTCCTTCTTCCTGCCTCTGGTCCTGCTGGGGTTTTGTCACCTCTCCTTGATCGTGCCTTTGTTTCAGAGCCCCCTGTGGCACCGGCTTCACCACAGCCAGTTCTCTCTCATCTTCAGATTTTTCCATCAGCTCCCCTTGATTTTGTTCTGCAGTCATCTGCTCTCCATTCTTCAACACTTCCTCATCTTGGTCCTGGAGGCAGGTTACTTCTTCTGGGTCATGGCCCATCTGCAGCTGCACAGAGACCTTGACACCAGCCATTCCTTGTCCTCGCTCCTGTGGCTGTACCTGCACAGTTACTTGTGGGAGAGTTGGCCCTTGGCCCCGTTGCTGTAACTGCACCTGCACAGTCACTGCTGGAGTCTCCCATCTTGGGCTTGGCTTCTGAGGCCGCACATGCACAGTTACCTCTGGGGACTCCCACCCCTGGCTCAGCTTCTGAGGTCGCACCTGCACGGTAACCTCTGGGGCCTCCCACCCCTGCTCCATTTGTTGTGGTCCCATGTTTGAGGACATGCCTCCTTGTGCTGTCTGACTCTGCAGATGCACATGGACATTGTCCCCTCCCTGAGGCTGCTGACCAGGAGGCAGCAGCTGTGCTGCTGAGAGATGGTCTCCTCCTTGCCCCAGCTGTACTGATGAGCAGAGCTGCTGAGCTCCCTCTGGACTTTCATTCACCCGAACCTGTTCCTGGACCATCTCTTGATGCCTGCTCCTACACAGCTCCCGTTTTACCACCTTCATCCTACGACACCAAAGCTTTCGTCTCCCACATTGGGGGTTCTCCAAGATCCTCCTCCTCTTTCTTCTGGGCTTGAAGTAATTTTTTAAAGGAACTGGAAAAAAAGGAAAAAAGCTTAACATCTATCAAAAGAAAGAACTGCTTGCAATAGTTCAAAATCTGGGTTCAGCTCTGCAGTTTGACTCACTGTAGAGAGCTGCAAACCAGGTCAAATAGCTCAAACTAGAAAACTGCTGGACAGTCAGCCTCAGGATTAAACCACTGTCTCTAGAGTGCTGTGCACCCTGGGTAGTCACTATATTGTGATCTTGACTTCTGCCCTTGCCCTATTTAGATCTTGCATACTTTAAGGTATGACTATACAATTTCATAGCACACAGCAGTATAGAAGCATAGGCCTTATCAAGAGACTGCAGGTATGTTAACCTAAAGGTAGTTACTTACAGAGATCAAAATTGAGAGAATAACCTGAGCTAAAGACTCAGAAGTTGCATACGTCCAGAATCATTTGCCAGTGAAACTTTGGTCTCCTGTAACAACATGTTTCCATCTAATCAGACCAGTACACGCCATTTTTTTCCTCTCAAATACACATTACTGTTTTTTCTACCTCAAACTCCTGCCATGTCCTCCTCTATCTTAACATCTCCCATTCATTCTCATTTCCATCTCCTCTGCAGTTAAGTTTCAGAAGAGATGCTTTTCTCATTTGTACTGTCTGCATACAAGTAAAGAAGGCACTGAAAGCCCAAAGAGATTTTTTTGCTACTTGTTTCAGAGGCAAACTCCACAGAAGCCCAAAGAATCAATAACAACATTTCTTCATCAGTTAGTGCAGCTCTTCAGTGCAGCTGGACCTACTGCATCTGAAGTGACACTTTAAGATATATAAGCAAATAAATTCTGCAAACCAAAGAGGATTCATCTGTATAGGGAAAAATGCTTCAGAACCCAGATTACAACCTGCTTTAACTTCAAGTCCTAAGTCATGGCAACACCAAGTTTTTCCCCTGAAGCTATAAAAATGTATGCAGATATATTTTTCAGAAATCTGCTCTCCAAGACAACCAAAATGTTGGGACCAAATTTGTGGGAAAATCAGACCCCTTGCCACCCCCACAAAACACACATCCATGAAAAAGTCAAAATTAAATAGACAAAGCCTGAAGAATTCATACACAACCTAAATATTTTAATATTGGGCAACCCAACCACAGGTAGTGCATCTGTCTCCCTGTATGAAGAAAACCCACTTATATTTGGAGTGGGCTAAAGATTAAAAGCTTAAGACACTCACCCTGAATTCATATGAAGACTATTATACTTTCAAAAATCCAGATGTGTGAGAGTTGTTCCACAGAAAGGGCTAGTTTTAAAAAGGAGATTTGAATGCTTGCATATATCTCTCATGCAATTTCACTAATCAGATATCTCAATTTCTTGTATTCAATTATGCAATAAGAATTTTGTTGACTATATGTCAGATTCAGTGCCTTAAAAAGAGACTAATGAAGAAGTTTTTTTTAAAATGCAAGAGACCAAATGCTCATTATGGAAATAGGCAGATCCGACCTCTGGAAATGAAGCACTGTGGTCATAAACTAATTATAAAATCAGCTATTACCCATGATATTTGTGTCTGGGCTCCAAGAGAAGATTTTGTCTTTCTGGAAGTGTTTAATCAGGAATATGCTGAGTCCCTGATCAGCCAGATGATCCTTAATGAAAGGCAGAATCTGGCATAGTACTTCATCCTGAAACAGCATGAAACTTACTTTCAAATATCTCTCTGACATCAGCTTTGAGAAAAGGAAGCTCTGCCATTGCTGTCATGTCTTCACCATCCAAACAAGGAACTGGAAAAGAACAATATTGAAGCCTCCTAAAGAGTCCCCTCCAACCCTGTAACTGCTGTAGAACATGTGCGTGCATTTTTAAAGTGCTTGTAATGGGATAGCAGCTGCTGAGACATTATTACGCTCTTCTGCCTTCCTCACAGTCAAGCTACTTGAGAAAGCAAACTCCCTTTTCTCTTTCAGAACTCATCACATAAACTTCAAGGCTATACAAAGCCTTGTTAAGTACATATTATGATAGTTCAGTCAGATGCAGAGAACACAGCATCTAACTCCTCTGTAAACAAGTGTTTAGGTGCATGTAGATCAATCAGAAATAATGTTTAACACAGAGTGACAGCAGGATTTATGCCATTAAACTTCCTAAACCCCACTAAAGTCTATCTTACTAGTGACACACAGCTGAAGTATAATGCAACAGAGCTTCAGACAAACCCTTTTGTGCACTCAGCCCAAATTGCTATGTGAAAATGTTAAAACATGTAATAGTCTGTTAAAACAAGTAACAGGCTACCATAGTGGTGAACATTTGTTGGTGGTGGTTTTTTTTCTATGCTAACACAAGTATGTTGGCTCTCTTGCATTTGTGCCTGCACAGTAGCCTTCAGTGGGGATTTTGCAGACAGTTGCCAAAGACAGAAATGTGACAGTGCAGGTTGAGTACAGAAGGAGGGCATAGAAAGAAGCTTCAGTGTCCTTTACAAGGTAATGGATAATTATGATGCTTTTCATTACATAACATCAGAGTAGTCTTGTTAATATTGCA
>NW_010336433.1:21818-27553 GCF_000700745.2 Antrostomus carolinensis
GCTCTTAAATCTGTATTGCTTCATATGTGCACATCTACTGCAAAATTTTCTGTTGACATCCCCACCTCCTAAAAAGAATTAGAGCTGCAACTATTGTTCAACCACCTATTTTGCAAAAACCATCATTTGCAAGCCCACAGAGTCCTTACAGCCATTGTGTGGCTGTCATCAAGTCAAGAATTAAGGACTCAGGATTTTTTTCCCTTTATTTGGTACAAGAACACCTCAGAGGTTGATGAAATGATAGCACCTTGGTCCTTCAAACACTTCAGAATCTGTGTAAAAAAAAAAAAAAAAAAAAAACATGGTTGGAGATCCTGAGTGCTAGCAGCATCCCAGAGGGCTCTGAGCTCCCCTGAACTCCCTCTCCCACTGTTACTGAGCCCTGCCAACCCATTTAGCCCAGGTGACAACAGCAAATACTCACCTGCCTGCAACAAGCTCCAGTGCAAGGCAGGCAGCCAAAAGCCAAATGCTGAATACTGTAATCTATACAAATAAGAAATGTTCCTGCCCCTGTGGCATTTAAAGGGCCCTGAAATATGCTTTTAAGAGCCCCCCTTAAAAAGCTGGAAGACCACCCAAGCACATTCAAAGCATTTAAAATATGAGGGCAGCTTTCTTCAGACAGGTTGTTTATTTCATTTTCCACCTTTTGACAAAGCTTGTGGAGACAACTGCATCTCAACCAGCAGCTCTGAAACAGCAAAGGCATGAACTCCAAAGACAACTTTTCTCCAAACTCAGTCCCATGCCAAAGTCTGCAAACAGCTACTAAATGTGCCTAACTGCACCTAACTACTGACCCCCTTGATCAGAAGGGTCCAGAGACATCCAGAAGAACGGTTGACCTGTCCCATGCAGATGTAGGCAGCATTTAGCCAAAGACCTCAGTCTATCCTCTGCTGCTTTTCACCACCTCAGTCTTAAAGGAATCAAATGCTCAGCGTGGATGACAACACATAACTAAACTCTGCTGCTCTAAGCTTTAGTTCTTCTAGTATGAAACAACTCCTTTTTGTCCAACTGATTGCATTGCCAGTGTTAAACTACCATACCATACAGAAACTCTGGAAACCAATGCTTGCTTCTACCCATAAGCATGGCTTTTGCCCTCCAGGAAGGTGCCACAGGAAACTGCTGACTGGGTAACACTGCTTCAGTACCTCTGAAGGATGATGTTGAAATCTGCTACAGCCACCCTGCCTCATGCAAAACAGCCTCTCTGAGCAGAAAATAAGCCATGACAACAGCTTTTACACAGTTCTGCTTCATCGGGTAGGTCAGAAACTCCTGAGCTGCGTGACAGATAGTGACATGCATGCTTGCTGGCACTGGGCTGGGAAACCCGAAATAGAGCTCTCTTTATGGGCCTTGCTTTCTGCCCCAAGTCCTCCCCTTCTCTACTCCATCACAGGAGAGCAGGATGCAGATGACCCTCAATAGGCTAATGGGCAGAGTTGGCATCCCCAGTCCATAGAGGCTATTTAGACTGCTGGGAATGCAAAGATTTGCCAAGGTCTTGGTCAAGCATAGGCACTTCACCTGAATGGCTGCCTGGTGCCTCAGTGCTTCCCCCATCACTCTTCCCAACAGAGCTATCAGTTTACCAAAATAAACTGACCTACATGAGAAAAAAGGCATTTGGAGCAACCAGACATGGGTGCAGCAGGAACACAAGTCTCTGTCTAAACAATACTGCCCTCTGGCAACCTCTGCCTAAACCATCCAACTCATCCAGCCATGCTACAAGACTGTTGTGATACAAGTTACTTTCCTCAATCTTATAATTTATTTGTGTGGTCATCAGGCCTTATTTTCCCCGGAAATAACTATATGCTTTGCAGAATGGACATCTCAGACAGATACTTGTATAATTTTAAGACACCTTTTCAGCATTCAGATCCCCTGCTATTAAGTAGAAGAAGCAGCAAGTCAAAGAAGCTGCCATAAATACTCTTAGAAACAATATTTCCATATGAAGTTGCATGGTCTTCTAAGTTATCACAGTATGCCACAAAACCTGTTCATTTTATTCCCTATCAATTAAATCTAAATTAGGTTAGATCAGGAGAAAACACAGAATTTACTGGGCCTGAGTTTCTCTTTCTTATGCGTTTATTGCACTTTCATAAGTGTGAAATTTTGTTGCCATTGACAAAAAAATAATAGCAGGAAGAATAACCGAGCAACCAAGTTTAACTACAATAAAGAAGTCATCTGTACAACATGACTTCAGCTAGAGAACTTGTTTTACCAAGGCACATTTTATCCTGTCTCATCTTACCTTTTGCTAGAGGTTTAATACAGGGGGGAGAGGAAGGGTGAAGGTGAGAAGGAATACAGAGCCACAATTAAAGAACACAGAATAGAGATTGAGCCATCAAAACCATAAATGTTTCCAGGTCTGTATGTACAGGTTTCTTCACAGTTTAGATCCAGCCCATTCGGAGTGAAGAAAATTCATCAGTTGCTTTCTTTGTGTGTAGCATTATCTGTTAATCAGGATGCACTGAGGTTCAAGAGGTTCTTGACATTTTCATTTATTAGCTCTATTTTCCCAGTATAAAAGTGGCAAAATGGGGCAACTTACACCTCTCAAAACTGATACTGTACTTGATGATATCTATTTTGTCCAACTAGTAGGCCAAGTAACAAATTAATAAGGTGCTCCAAGCTGCTATTTAACAGAAGGCTACTAGTTCCTTACCAAGACTATAAATTTACAGGGTTTTTTCACCTACAGAGGTGAAGCTAAGGAAAAGACATGGAGGGTGAAAATAAGAGAAACTGAAGCCATGAACTGAAAAATATTTATGTTTGATTGAGAGACATTAGAGTCAGATACACCCACACTTCATAGAGACAACATGTAGTTTACAAAGATACTTTTTCCTTAGTGGCTCATTATTATTCAACACATTGTCAGACCACACTGAATGAATTGTTCCCAGAGTACAGATGAAAGATAAGAAAAGCTTGACTTGTATTTAATGATCAACTATTAACATCTCTATGTGGGTAGAGTTTCAGCATTTAGTATGCAGTATGCATACTGTAGTGAGGACAGCATCTTACAAAGATCACCACTACCTGGTGGAGAAGGAAAGCCAACACCACTCCTCTGAAGTGGAATGCAGTTATTGGCTTTCAAATGATGGTGTGTAGCTTGCTTTATTAGCCATTGTTTAGAACACTATAATTAGAAAAAAGTTAGATATGCAAGATAAACCATGCTCCCTCAAATAGTGCTCCCCTGGGAGTTATAGTGATTATACACTGTGTTAAAGTGTTGTTTTTTTTTTTTGGTAGAAGTTTCTTTATCCTGACTAAAATCATACAACAATGATTGTGCCATATTCCCATTGCAGCAAAACCTGATACACCCATAAAACGTGTCCCAGTCACTGCTTTTCTTCATTAAGATCTCTGAGCAGCCATTAAACATCAGTTATCTTTGATGCTGTAGTGATCTTTAGGCATAACAAAGGCAGAGATTTTGTACCTTTTCAGATGCTTTAAATTGTAATCCCTGCTGCCCCAGCTCTCCTCGAGTGAAGCAAGACTCAGTTAAGGTGTAATTAATTTAGCCATGTTAGTCTGTATTTCAAAGTGCATCTTTATGCTCCCTAGAATGAAACTAGAGTGTTACCCAAGATAAACTCGAAATAATTTGCACAGGATAATCAGTTAGCACACACTTGAGATTACTTTGATATTTGGTAGGCATATAATTTATGCAAACAAGCATCATTCTTTAAAAAGGTAAGATTCAATCACTTCTGATACATGAGAAACTAAAATACCAGGACTGAAGCGATAATAAAAAAGGAGGAGGTTACGCACAATTGGCAACTTACCAGCACACCCTGCAGGGATGTCCTGACTTTGTTTCTCCTTCACAAACATGCCACCTAAGCCCTCACTAAACAGACAGGTGGGACAGCTAAAGCCAAGAGTGATGTGGGAAACCCATATTCTGGAAAGCAAGTTTTCCTCCTCCATCAGGCAGAAGCTGCAGCCTGGCCCTCCACACCTGGACACCCGCAGGTGCCATCAATTCAGCCCCACCCAGCATTCCCATCTCCCTTTGGCACCAGAAGTTCTGAAACACTCATGAACCGAGTCAGCTCTATGGAGAATGGATACCTCCTCTCCAAGTGCTTCTGTCTTTATGCCAAAGCACTTTTTCTGTGCAAATGTGGGGCTTAACACTGTCAGCAACACACCAAAGCCTACACCCATAGATTTGAGATGCATAGTCCAGATACTGCCCCCTTACTCTAACACAGACAATTTCTTGTTTCACTTCTACAGATTCCATTACCTCAGCAATATTTCACAAGTCAGAATACTGCCCTAAGTGTCTGTTTTCCAGCTATTTAGGAGATAATCTTTAATCAGAAATACAGTGCATTATATCACCTCAGCCTCTGCTTACAATGGTCTCCAGTAATATCCAACCACAGTGATTGCCTGCAATCCAAAGGATTTACTCAGTAAACTAATGTCTCTTCTTAAGTACCTCGTATCTACTTGGAAGATCAAATATAGATTATTTCCTGCTTAAAAAAAATATTCTCCAGGTACCCAGGAATATCTGGAATTATCATAAGTTACTGAGTACCCAGCCTTGGAGAGAGAAAGAATACCATATCTGAACAGCTAAGCCATTACTACAAGTTTTAATTTATGCATATTTCAAAACCCTGCATGACCATCCAAACCACTTATTGTCAGGTCCTTAAGTTCATGCCTGCCTGAAGCCTTGCTCACCAGCCAATTACACAAACACTATTCAGGCAATTCAGAGTGAAAGGACTCAGGCTAACACATTCTTTAGGCTAGAAGGGTACATGGCAGAACACAGGACAGCCAGGGCATAGAATCATAGAATAGTTTCATTGGAAAAGACCATTATGATCATCTAGTCCAACCATAAACCTAGAATTGCCAAGTTCACCACTAAAGTACGTCCCCAAGTACCACATCTACATGTCCTTTAAATACCTCCAGGGATGGTGACTCCACCACTTCCCTGGGAAGCCTGTTCCAATACTTGACAACCCTTTCCGTGAAGAATTTTTTCCTAATATCCAACCTAAACCTCCCCTGGAGCAACTTAAGGCCATTCCCTCTTGTCCTATCACTTGTTATTTGGGAGAAGAGACCAACGCCCACCTTGCTACACCTTCCTTTCAGGTAGTTGCAGAGAGCAATAAGGTCTCCCCTCAGCCTCCTCTTCTCCAGAGTAAACAGTTCCAGTTCCCTCAGCTGCTCCTCATTAGACTGTCTCCAGGCACTTCACCAGCTTCAGCAACTTAATGTCCTTCTTGTAGTGAGGAGCCCAGAACTGGACACAGTACTTGAGGTGCAGCCTCACCAGTGCCAAGTACAGGGGCTCAATCTCTTCCCTGCTCCTGTTGGCCACACTATTTCTGATGCAGGCCAGGATGCTGTTGGTCACCTTGGCTGCCTGAGCACACTGGTGGCTCATGTTCAGCCGGCTGTCGACCAGTATCCTCAGGTCCTTTTCTGCAGGGCAGCTTTCCAGCCACTCCTCCCCAAGCCTGTAGCATTGCATGGGGTTGTTGTGACCCAGGTGTAGGACCCAGCACTTGGCCTTATTGAACTTCATGCCATTGGTCTCAGTCCACCGACCTAGATGTCTTTGCAGAGCATTCCTACCCTCAAGTAAATCAAAACTCCCACCCAGCTTGGTGTCATCTGCAAAC